>NW_024735011.1:675000-685000 GCF_018991925.1 Homarus americanus
GCTTATTTCTCATTAACCTAACCTAACCTAACCTAACCTAACCTAACCTAACCTAACCTAACCTAACCTAACCTAACCAAACTTCATCCTCCAGGTAGCGTTCGGGTGGTTACTCCTCAGGTGATCCTTTATAAGACCAGATAATCTACATCAGGTTTGTCTTATATCAACGAGAAAAATGTTTATATTTTATTTTGTTAAATCACTTGCAAAAACACCCATTTTTTTTAGTTAATTAACAAAAACATAAATTGTTTTTGTTATATAACTTACAAAAACACTATTTTTTTTGTCTTATCGTTTGCCAAAAAAAATGTTATATCACTTAGAAGAACACATATTTTGGTTATATAACTTACAAACATACCATTTTTTATTATACACCTTACACAAACATCAAATTTTTCTTGTATCATACTTTGAAAATACCTCCAAGAATTTAACCCAACATGTATTTAAAAATTACCTTAAAACTATTACTACAAATGTTAAAAAAGTTATTTTTACAATTTTAACACAACACTTGTTAAAAAAAATCCAATATCATTTATTTTTTTACCATGATTTTTTTTTTTAATATATGAGTACCTTCAAAAAATGTTCACATCACCCTCCCAAAAATAACCAATACCTCCTCTACATTTTCTCTCTGTCCTCAAAAAAAACCACCCCTCTCTCCCCCCCTCCCCTCCCCCTTCCCCTCTCTCAAGATAACCAGCTGCCAGGTGGTGTAGGTAGAGGACCATCTGTATGTTTTGAGGGTGTAGGTGAGCATGTAACCATCTGGGATTTTAACGCGTTTAATTGGCGAGCCATCTGTGTGTGTTGTGTGGTTAGTGGTGAACCAGCTGTGTGTGTGTTGTGTAGGTAACATGATTGGTGAACCAGCTGTGTGTGTTTAGAGGGGGGGTGTAAGTATAGAACCATCTGTGTGGTTATAAAGGTTAGTGTGGGTAGGCAACCAACTGTATGTTAGCCAGGTGGTTGGTGTGGGTGAAGAACCAGCTGCGAGTTGTTTTGGTGGATGGAGCGAAGGTGAAGAACCAGCTGTGTGTTGTCTAGGTGGAGCAGGTGGTGTATAAATAGGCAGGTGGGGCGGACAGCTGGTGAGATTCCCACATCACTCCCTGCCCACACACTGCCTCACAAATCTTTAAAGGTGAGGCATTTACTATTGATTGTGTGGGGGAGGGAAGGGGCTGTGGGGAGTGAGGGGCTGTGTGGGGGAGGAGGGGCTGTGGGGAGTGAAGGGGCTGTGTGGGGGAGGAGGGGCTGTGTGGGGAAAGGAAGGGGCTGTTTGGGAGGAAGGGGCGATGTAGGGGAGGAGGGGGCTGTGTGGGGGGAGGGAGGGGGCTGTGTGGGGAGGAGGGGGCTGTGTGGGGAGGAAGGGGCTGTGGGGAGGAGGGGGGAGGAAGGGGCTGTGTGGGAGGAGGGGCTGTGGGAGGAGGGGCTGTGTGGGAGGAAGGGGCTGTGTGGGGAGTGAAGGGCTGTGGGGAGGAAGGGGTTGTGTGGGGAGGAGGGGACTGTGGTGGGGGGTGAGGGGCTGTGTGGGGAGGGGGCTGGGGAGGAGGGGCTGTGTGTGTGGGGAGGAGGGCTGTGTGGGGGAGGAGGGGCTGGGGTGGGGAGGAGGGGGGCTGGGGTGGGGAGGAGGGGGCTGTGTGTGGGGAGGAAGGGCCGTGTGTGGGGGAGGAAGGGGTGAGATGTGGGGAACAGGGGCTGTGTGGGGAGGAGGGGCTGGGGTGGGGAGGTGGGGCGGTGGGGAGGAAGGGGCTGTGTGGGGAGGAAGGCGTGGTGGGGAGGTAGGGGCTGTGTGGGGAGGAGGGGCGGGGTGGGGAGGAAGGGGCTGGGGTGGGGAGGAAGGGGGCTGTGTGTGAGGAGGAGAGGGCTGTGGGGAAGTAGGGGCTGTGGGGAGGAGGGGGCTGTGTGGGGAGGAAGGGGCTGTGTGGGGAGGAAGGGGCTGTGTGGGGAGATTATGTAGATATGGGGGAGAGATGAGTGTGGTTGGGTGTAATGGGACCATGATGAGAGAATACACACACACACACACACACACACACACACACACACACACACACCTTCGGCCTGCCATGTGAGAGGATTTGATATATAAATTAATGTTTTTCTACTTCACTTATCAACAAGGTGAAGGGTAATTATTTCCCTGTATATGTGAAAGCTGCTTCAACACGTTATGTTTTTTCCACTGTTAGGGGTTGGAAATAGTCGCGTTTTATTTCTCACCGTGAGTTATTTTGTTTGGAAATAGTCGGGTTTTATTTCTCACCGTGAGTTATTTTGTTCGGAAATAGTCGGGTTTTATTTCTCACCGTGACGCAATTTTGTTGACTGGCGCATTTTATTTGGAAATAGTTTGAATCATTTTATAACTAACTTAATTTTTTGGGAGGGAAAAGTCGGATTTTATTTTTACTGTCGAACTGTTTGGAAATAGACTATTTTTTAGGTGACTAAAAATGTTTGGAAATAACCACGGCAGAGACACATTACCACGACAGAGATGCATAACCACGGCAGACATATAACTACGACAGAGATGCATAACCACGGCAGACATATAACTACGACAGAGATGCATAACCACGGCAGACATATAACCACGACAGAAATAGACACTCGACACCGCCTTCAAATAGAGCAGGAATTGCCCTTAGGTTAGGTTAGGCTAGGCTAGGTTAGATTAGGTTGTGTTTGGTTAGGTTAGGCTAGGCTAGGTTAGGCTAGGCTAGGTTAAGTTAGGTTAGGTTAGGTTAGGTTATGTTATTAACATTGCACTGGATGATTATTAATTTTGTGAATGATAGGAGCTGCCTTTGTGACCTAACATGAGAGAGAGAGAGAGAGAGAGAGAGAGAGAGAGAGAGAGAGAGAGAGAGAGAGAGAGTTCCACTGTGGCGAGATGTGAAAAATAAATGATGAGAGGAAGAAGAGGAGGACGAAGAAAAGAAGGAGGGAAGGAGGAAGAAAAGAAAGAGGGAAGGAGGAAGAGAAGAAGGACTAAGTAGAGAAGAGAAGAAGGAAAATGGAAAAGGAAGAGAAAGAGGAAGGAAGAAAGGGAGAAGAGATGGAAAATGGCGAAGAAGAAAATGAGGGAAGGAGAAGAAAAGAAAAAGAACGAAGAAAAAGAAGTAAAGAGAAATAGGAGGAAAAGAAGAAGAGAAGTAAAGAGAAAGAAGAGGAAAAGAAGAAATACAGAGAACAAGAGGGAAGAAAGAAGAAAAAATTGAAAACAATACACGAATATTATCCCAAATTCCACCGGGTGTTGACATTAAAACTAACATTTATGACCAGGGTGGTAAAGGCAACACAGTACCTCACCTTATAGAAACAAAAGCTATCGGTCTGAGCTTTTTTTAGTTTAACAAATTTATTGGCAGAGCTTGTAGTACAGTTTGCCTATTCCGAGTAATTCAGTCAGGTCTTGACACTGAGGGTGGTATCACTTCTCACTGTCACGCAGGACAGAGGTTCACACACAAAGAAATACATCATATTCATTAACAACTATAAATGTATATAGGTCAGGTTCATATGGATAATGTCACTGTTCACTGCCATGCAGGACAGAGGTTCGTACACAAAGAGTTGCATCATATTCATTGACAGTACATATACATATATGTAAACACACACACACACACATATACATACATATACGTATATACATACACATATACATGTACACGTACATATACATGCACACACGCACACATACATACATATACGTCGGTCAGATTCATGTGGGTAATGTCACTTTTCACTGCCATACAGGACAGAGGTTCGTACACAAAGAATGCATCATATTCATTGACACTATATATAGGTCAGATTCATGTGGGTAATGCCACTGTTCACTGCCACGCAGGACAGAGGTTCGTACACAAAGAAGGAAATACATCATATTCACCAGCAGCATATATGGGTCAGTGGATCACATACATTGGAGTCATATTCTAATTGAAGACTAATCAGTGTGGGCTAGCAGCAAATTTGGGTTAAACAGCAAGAATGTCCTCAAGCACACCTGATTCAATGAAGTAATTACATAGTTCAAGATACAATAAGTCAGGTGGCCTGAAGTCTTTGACAGTGTCACATTCAATAATACGGTCTGAGCTGAAACAAATACACGGAAATAAGAAATAAAGTTTAGTTACGTGGATTAGATTCGATTTTTTGAGTTACTGATTTGTTTTGATGTTAGAATGAGTTAGTATTTTCTTATTGTTTTGATGTTAGAATGAGTTAGTATTTTCTTATTGTTTTGATGTGAGAATGAGTTAGTATTTTCTTATTGTTTTGATGTGAGAATAAATTTAGTTTTTTATAATACTCTCATATGGTTAATTTAAGGCTCTCAAAAACGTGCTAATTTCTATTTAGTGAACGAAAAAGAAACAAACAAAGGAAATAAAACAAACTTGATAGAAAGTTATACAATGAAAGAGAAAAAGGGAAACAAACGATAAACGAGGGGAATAAGGAAACAAAATAAGAAAGTTTCAACAAGAGGAAGTTGATGGGGAACTTTTTATATGGGGGAGCTTTAGTGATTAGCGAAGAAAGAGAAGAGATTTATTATATGTAGTGAGAAGAGAGAGAAAGTGAGGGGTATTTGGTGAAAGTGAGGGGTATTTGGTGAGAGGAGAGTGAAAGTGAGGGGTATTTGGTGAGAAGAGAGAAAGTGAGGGGTATTTGGTGAAAGGAGAGTGAAAGTGAGGGGTATTTGGTGAGAGGAGAGTGAAAGTGAGGGGTATTTGGTGAGAGGAGAGTGAAAGTGAAGGGTATTTGCAGAGGAGGAAAGTGAGGGGTATTTGGTGAGAAGAGAGAGAAAGTGAGGGGTATTTGGTGAGAGGAGAGTGAAAGTGAGGGGTATTGGGTGAGAGGAGAGTGAAAGTGAGGGGTATTTGGTGAGAGGAGAGAGAAAGTGAGGGGTATTTGGTGAGAGGAGAGTGAAAGTGAGGGGTATTGGGTGAGAGGAGAGTGAAAGTGAGGGGTATTTGGTAAGAAGAGAGAAAGTGAAGGATATTTAGTGAAAGGAGAGTGAAAGTGAGTGAGAACGAGTGATATTAAGTGAAATTGAATTATATTAACTGAAAATGAGTAATACTAAGTGAAAGTGAATGATAGTAAGGAGAGCGAAAGTGAAAATGAGTGATATTTAGTGAAATTGAATGATAGTGAGAAGAGAGTGAAAATGAGTGATATTAAGTGAGAGGAGAGTGAAAGTGATTTGGTGAGAGGAGAGAGAAAGTGAGTGGTATTAAGTGAAAGTGAGAGGGGAGTGAAAGTGAAAATGAGTGATATTATGTGAAAGTGAATGAAAGTGAGTGGTATTAAGTGAAAGTGAGAGGGGAGTGAAAGTGAAAATGAGTGATATTTAGTGAAAGTGAATGAAAGTGAGATGAGAATGAAAGTGAGTGATATAACTGTGTATGTTTGAGGTTAACTAAGGTTTTTCGTGGCTGTGAAGAAGTTACTTGTTCACTTAGTTTCTGTAAAGGCTTTCAGATGTGGTGGTAGTGGTGGTAGGTGGTGGTGGTGGTAGGTGATGGTGGTGGTGGTGGTGATGATGGTGATGGTGGTGGTGGTGGTGGTTGTCGTGGTGGTGATGGTGGTGGTGGTGGTAGTGGTGGTGATGATGGTAGTGGTTGTCGTGGTGATGATGGTAGTGGTGGTGGTGGTAGGTGGTGATGATGGTAGTGGTGGTGGTATAATGGTTGCACACACACACACACACACACGCGTGGGTTAGGTTAGGTCAACACACGTCTCTGCCTTAAAGTATTCTAGACCGGATGTTGAAGCATTCTGGCTGACGGAACTTCATCATAGAATGTTTTGTGAGTTCGTGGTGGTAGTTGTGGTAGTGGTGGTGGTAGTTGTGGTGGTGGTGGTAGTTATGGTGGTGGTGGTAATTATGGTAGTTGTGGTGGTGGTGGTGGTAGTTGTGATAGTTGTGGTGCTAGTTGTGATAGTTGTGGTGGTAGTTGTGGTGGTGGTGGTAGTAGTAGTTGTGGTAGTGGTAGTAGGGTGGGGACTTTAACCACCTGTTATAATAGTGGTGACTGAATGTTATTGTTGTGGTTGTGGTGATTGTGACTAATGGTGGTAGTGGTGGTGAATGATGGTGGTTGTTGTGGAAATGAGCAACCACCATCCCCACCAACCACCAATCACCACCACGAGATTGATACGAGGTCTACAAATAACGACCCTTTGCCCCATTGTCACATAACACCTCCTAGGTTCCCGTGATTGGTGACTAGTGACTGGTGATTGAGATTAGTGACTGGTGATTGATGATTTATGACTGGTGGTTGGTGACTAGTGACTGGTGATTGAGATTAGTGACTGATGATGATGACTGGTGATTAATGGTGACTGGTGATTGAGATTAGTGACTGGTGATTGATGATTGATGACTGGTGGTTAGTGGTGACTAGTTATTAGTGACTGGTGATTGATGATTGATGACTGGTGGTTAGTGGTGACCAGTTATTAGTGACTGGTGATTGCTGACTGGTAGTAGACAGAATAATCTTTCATTGGGTGGGGTGCTTGCGTCCAGAAAGCAGCATCAGGAACAAAGAGGATAGCAAAGTTTTGAAGTGCTTGATGGATATAGTCCCCTCTTGCGCGGAGGTGTCAGGGGCAGGCGGCGTGACGCGTCGGGTGGAAATTCTTGACCGGGTTACTACTTCCTTTCCTTCTTCCTTTTATTATGGTCATCTATTCTCTACTCTGGTGCAGACCCTGACTCAGTTATCTCACTAATGTACTCTGACTACCCATATGTACTCTGACTACACGTAATTCAACACCAGATTACATTTCACACCAAAAGTACAAAAGAGTGTTATCTAATCATGATGACAGGTTATCTTTCGAGGTTATTACACTTTCTTCCTGTACTATAACACTTATGAAATATGTAAGTAAAAAAAGTTGTTACCCTAAAGTAGATATAAGTAATGAATTAAGTGGTCAGTATATATATATATATAACAGTTTAAATTGTTATTATTACTATTTCTATTTTGTTCACTATAAGGGGGGTTAGGTCAGGTCAGGTCAGGTCAGGTACTGTGCTGGGTAATTGATGG
The DNA here is from genome assembly GCF_018991925.1 of Homarus americanus. Taxonomy (NCBI): domain Eukaryota; kingdom Metazoa; phylum Arthropoda; class Malacostraca; order Decapoda; family Nephropidae; genus Homarus; species Homarus americanus. The sequence continues at coordinate 682,128 of NW_024735011.1, forward strand.
GAGGTGTCACAAGCGATTAGTCTGTCTATGATATAAGATTTTTTTTTATTTAATTTTATGTGCCTGTGTGTGTGTGTGTGTGTGTGTGTGTGTGTGTGTGTGTGTGTGTGTGTGTGTGTGTGTGAGTGGGATTATTATTATTATTATTATGTCTGTCATCACTCTGTATCCTCATCACCACCATCATCATCATCATCATCATCATCATCATCACCACCATCATCACCATCATCATCATCACCATCATCATCATCATCATCATCATCATCACTTTGGGTTTGGTTTTTGTGATGGAAAGTTGAACCAGTTACTGAAGTCTCTCACAGTCACTTAGAGTGGAGAGACTGTAACACTGGACTGATATTAACTGGACTGAAATTAACTTCACTAGACTGAGATTAACCGGACTAAAATTAACTGTACTTGACTGAAATTAACTGGAGCGAAATTAACTGCATTGAAATTAACTGGGCTGAAATGAACTGGACTGGACTGGAATTAACTGGACTGGACTGAAATTAACTGGAATGGATTGAAATTAACTGGACTGGACTGAGATTAACTGGAACGAAATTAACTGGAGCGAAATTAGCTTAACTGAAATTAACTGGAGCGAAATTAACTTAACTGAAATTAACTGGATTGGACTGGGATTAACTGGAATGAAATTTACTGGGCTGGTCTTAAATGGACTGGTTTTAACAGCACCGGACGTAACTGGGCAGGAGATAACTGGATTGCTCTTTTCTCACCTGTGTGTGGACTGTACAGGTGTGCGTGACGAGCAGGTGTAAATGACAGGTATATTAAGTATTCAATTTCCTGACTCACCTGTATGTGTACCTGTATATACCTGTATGTGTACCTGTATATACCTGTATGTATACCTGTATGTGTACCTGTATATACCTGTATGTGTACCTGTATGTGTACCTGTATATACCCGTATGTGTACCTGTATATACCTGTGTGTACTGTACCTGTGTATACCTGTAGCTGTATACTGTATGTTAGTTTACAGTTTGTTGGGTTTTTTAAATGCGTAAAGAACCCGATTTTCATGGGCTCAGATTTTGGTCGATTTTAATTCTTTATAAAGCTGTTTCCCGATTTTTCCAGTTCCGATTAAGGTAGATTAATTTAAAAAAGGTGTTTGCCGATTTTACCGTCGGCCGATTTTGGTAGATTTGTGATATGTTATCTATTAGGTGTTTCCCGATTTTTCCGGTGTCCGATTTTGGTCCACTTATATAAGGTGTTTGCCGATTTTCCCCCATTACAAATCTGTTGACAATATTAATTCCTGTTGTGATTGTGTCAGCATTGAGCCGCAACTAAGCGTATGTTGATAAGCTTAATGAAATACACGTCTCTCTAGTGTGTGTGTGTGTGTGTGTGTGTGTGTGAGTGTGTGTGTGTGTGTAAGGCAATATTAACCGTGATGCGTCGTAATGTTATTCTCATCCGGTGTGTATGTGTGTACGCGTGTGTGTCCATGTGTGTACCTGTGTGTGTGTGTGTGTGTGTTTAGTGATAATTATTTGCATGTTAGTTGTGATATGACTTGTCTTATTACACTGTGGATATTGTTATTGGTGTAGATCGCCTCGTTCTCTCTCTGTGTGTGTGTGTGTGTGTGTGTGTGTGTGTGTGTGTGTGTCCAGCTTTCTACCCACCAACGCCGCGTCCTCCTCTTCCCCACCATTCCCCACCATTCCCCATCACCAACACCCCATCACTCCCCACCGTCACCTTTCCACACCCATGATATATTAATAACCGGTGAAGAATATTCTATGTGGTACACCTTGTAGGTTTGTTTATGAAATATAGAGAAGTTAAAGGTCGTATACCTGAGCTCACCTGAAGCCTCGGTTCACAGGTGTTACTCTCAGGTGTGCTATTGATTATGGTGTGAACTTTGTTGTTATTATTATTGTTATTATTGTTGTTATTGTTGTTATTATTATTGTTGTTGTTATTGTTATTATTATTATTATTGTTGTTTTTATTATTAGTTGTATTTTTATTATTATTATTATTATTATTATTATTATTATTATTATTATTATTATTATTATTATACAGGTATTTTATTATATCGCGTAATATATTTTAATTCTATAAACTTATTATTTTTTATACCATAGAGGAAAGTGTAAATTTTTAAGTATAATTAAGAGCATATTTATTTTTTAACATATTCTCTTATTTAATATATATTTGTTACATTTATTATAATTTTTAATCATAAATTATTATTTTATATTTTTTAATTATTAGATTTATCATTATTTTTTATTTTATCTTATTTTATTTGTTATTATTTTATTCATTTTTTTCTTCGTTTGAACCTGACACTAGAATCACCTGACACTAGAATCACCTGACAGGAGAATCACCTGACAGGAGAATCACCTGAGAGGAGAATCACCTGACAGGAGAATCACCTGACAGGAGAATCACCTGACAGGAGAATCACCTGACAGGAGAATCACTGACACTAGAATCACCTGACAGGAGAATCACCTGACAGGAGAATCACCTGACAGGAGAAATCACCTGACACTAGAATCACCTGACACGAGAATCACCTGACACGGAGAATCACCTGACAGGAGAATCACCTGACAGGAGAATCACCTGACACTAGAATCACCTGACAGGAGAATCACCTGACAGGAGAATCACCTGACACTAGAATCACCTGACACGAGAATCACCTGACACGAGAATCATCTGACACGAGAATCACCTGACACGAGAATCACCTGACACTAGAATCACCTGACACGAGAATCACCTGACACGAGAATCACCTGACACTAGAATCACCTGATACTAGAATCACCTGACACGAGAATCACCTGACA
>NW_024735011.1:687500-807280 GCF_018991925.1 Homarus americanus
GGTGTAGGGGTGGGTGTGGGTGTAGGGGTGTAGGGGTGTGGGAGGGGTGAGGGGTGTGGGGTGTAGGGGTGGAGGGTGGGGGAGGGTGTAGGTGTGGGGTGTAGGGGTGTAGGGGTGGGTGTAGGGGGTGTAGGGGTGTGAGAGTGGGGTGTAGGGGGGGGGTGGGGGTGTGGGGTGTAGGGTGTGGGGGTGTGTGGGGGTGAGGTGTAGGGGGGTGTGGGGTGTGGGGTGGGTGTAGGGGGGGGTGGGGTGTAGGGGTGTAGGGGGGTGTGGGGTGTAGGGGTGGGTGTAGGGGTGTGAGGGGTGGGGGTGTGTAGGGGGTGGGTGTGAGGTAGGGGTGTGGGGTGTAGGGGTGTGGGGTGTAGGGGTGTGGGTGTAGGGGTGGGGTGTAGGGGGGTGTGGGGTGTGTGGGGTGTAGGGGGTGAGGGTGTAGGGGGGTGTGGGTAGGGGGTGTGGGGTGTAGGTGGATGTATGGGGTGTGAGGGTGGAGGGGGTGTGGGATGTATGGGGTGTGAGGGTGTAGGGGGGTGTGTGGGTGTAGGGTGTATATGGCTGTGTAGTGTATTGGGCTGCGTGGGAGGGTGGGGAGAACTTTGGGTGTGGGTAGGGTGTGTGTGTGTGTATTTATAGGTGTGGGGTTGGGTGTAGTGTATGTGTGTGTGTGCGTGTGTGTGTGTGTGAGAGAGAGAGAGAGAGAGGGGGGGGGATGACTCAGCACATCACAGTACACCATCTTGACCAGGGATATTAACAGCAACTGACCCTCCTATAGTGACCACCAGGGTGTAGTGACCACCAGGGTGTAGTGACCACCAGGGTGTAGTGACTGACCACATTAACTACCACACAACCACACCTTAGCTACCACCTACTACTACTAACTACCAGCCATTATCACCCACCACACCTAACAGTACCGACCACACCTAAACTACCACACAACCACACCTTACAACCACACAACCACACCTTACAACCATCTACCACACCTTACAACCATCAACCACACCTTACAACCATCAACCACACCTTACAACCATCAACCACACCTTTCAACCATCAACCACACCTTTCAACCATCAACCACACCTTACTACCACATCAACCACACCTAACAACCACTCATTTCCCCCTGTCAACCCAAAATCCACCACCGCACTGCACTTTTGGTGGGGGAGTTGGACCAGATCAATATTTGGCTCACTTTGGATCTGTCAACCACACTCACCACCACACCAGCTGCTACTGATGGCCCGCTGCTACCCTGGGATACTGGGATAGTGTGGCTGGGATAGTGTGGCTGGGATACTGTGGTTGGGATGTTGAAATACTGGGATACTTCAGAAGCCTAATTTATCCTAGGCTAAACGTCTCTGCTGTTGTTAAAGACCAGGTAATTAATCCAGTTTGTATCTCTGACAGGTGAGTGTGGCGGTTAACAGGTAAACTGGAGGAGTGAGGTAAGGTGTGTGTGTGTGTGTGTGTGTTTAGTTGTAGGTTAATTTAGACTGCAAGTTGTGGTTATTTTAGATCAGGTTAGGTTAGGTTATGTTTAGTTAGATTAGATTAAGTGTAGTCAGGTTAGGTTAGCATTAGGTTAAGTTAGGTTAGCATCAGGGTGTTGTATTATGAGGTGAAGTAAACTGGGGGGGTGGTAATCTTCAGGTGACCTCTAATGTGTTTATTGACCTCAGTTAAGATGATATAAGTTTATCCTGTGTACCGAGGGGGGCCCAGGTATTGCCAGGTACCGAGGGGGGCCCAGGTATTGCCAGGTACCGAGGGGGGGCCCAGTATTGCCAGGTACCGAGGGGGGCCCAGGTATTGCCAGGTACCGAGGGGCAGGTATTGCCAGGTACCGAGGGGGCCCAGGTATTGCCAGGTACCGAGGGGCCCAGGTATTGCCAGGTACCGAGGGGGGGCCCAGGTGTTGCCAGGTACCGAGGGGAGAACCAGGTGTTGCCAGGTACCGAGGAGAACCAGGTGTTGCCAGGTACCGAGGGGGGAACCAGGTATTGCCAGGTACCGAGGGAAAACCAGGTACCGAGGGAAAACCAGGTACTGAGGGGGAACCAAGTGCCAGGTACCGAAGAGGGCCCAAGTGTTGCCAGGTACCGAGAAGAACCCAGTGGTAGTGTTCAAGTACCGTGAACACCTGTTGAGCTAATTCATCGTGTTTACCTGATGCTTGGCGGTAGGGCTGTGTAGGTGGGTGGTGGGTGGGCGGTGGGTGGGGTGGTGGGTGGTGGGTGGTGGTGGGCGGTGGATGAGTGCCAGAATATACTCACCCTTACATCTCTGCTGGTTCACCTGTGACTCTCACTTTCTTAGGTCCACAGACAGACAGACAGACAGCTAGATAGAACAGACAGACAGACAGGCAGACAGACAGACAGCTAGACAGACAGACAGCTAGAGACAGACAGCTAGACAGACAGACAGACAGACAGGCAGACAGACAGACAGCTAGACAGACAGACAGACAGACAGGCAGACAGACAGACAGCCTAGACAGACAGACAGCTAGACAGACAGACAGCCAGACAGACAGAGACAGACAGGCAGACAGACAGACACAGCTAGACAGACAGACAGCTAGACAGACAGACAGACAGACAGACAAGACAGATAGCTAGATAAACAGACAGACGACAGACAGATAGCTAGATAAACAAACAGACAGACAGACAGACAGATAGCTAGATAAACAGACAGACAGACAGACAGACAGACAGCTAGATAAACAAACAGACAGACAGACAGACAGAGCAGCTAGATAAACAAACAGACAGACAGACAGACAGACAGATAGCAGATAAACAGACAGACAGACAGACAGACAGACAGCTAGATAAACAGACAGACAGACAGACAGGACAGACAGCTAGATAAACAAACAGACAGACAGAGATAGCTAGATAAACAGACAGACAAACAGACAGATAGCTAGATAAACAAACAGACAGACAGACAGACAGATAGCTAGATAAACAGACAGACAGACAGACAGACAGACAGACAGCTAGATAAACAAACAGACAGAGACAGACAGACAGCTAGATAAACAAACAGACAGACAGACAGACAGACAGATAGCTAGATAAACAGACAGACAGACAGACAGACAGACAGCTAGATAAACAGACAGACAGACAGACAGATAGCTAGATAAACAGACAGACAGACAGACAGACAGACAGCTAGATAAACAAACAGACAGACAGACAGACAGACAGCTAGATAAACAAACAGACAGACAGACAGACAGACAGATAGCTAGATAAACAGACAGACAGACAGACAGACAGACAGCTAGATAAACAGACAGACAGACAGACAGCTAGATAGACAGACAGACAGCTAGATAAACAAACAGACAGACAGACAGACAGATAAACAGACAGACAGACAGACAGAGATAAACAGATAGACAGACAGCCAACCCAACCAATGATTATTTTTGTTTTTATTTTTTCTTAAACAGATGAATATAATATGAATATTATTTCGTGTTTTAAAAGGATTATAATTGGTGGTAAATAATGAAGGGGGGAGGAGGAGGTGGTAAGGGCCAAACAACACCTTCAGATAAATATTTATACACGAGTAAATACCAATATAAGCCTCTGTTTGGTTAGGTAGGGTTTGGTTAGTTAGGTTAGTTTGGTTAGGTTAGTGAGATTTTCCTACCACCTATTGTAAAAACCATTGTGTGTGTTTGTGTTTTTTGCGCTTTTGTTTGTATGGGTGTTTGTGTTTTTGTATGTGTTTATGTTTGTGTATGTTTGTGTGTTTGTTTGTGTTTATGTATGTTTATGTTTGTGTATGTGGGTGTGTTTGTTTGTGTTTATGAGTTTGTATGTATTTGTACGAGTTTATGTATATTTATGTGTGTTTGTGCTTGTATGTGTGGCTTGTATGTGTTTGTGTGTCATACTAAAATTCTGAGTGACAGCAAAGTAGTAGTAGTGTGTGTGTGTGTGTGTGTGTGTGTGTGTGTGTGTGTGTGTGTGTGTGTGTGTGTGTGTGTGTGTGTGTGTGTGTGTGTGTGTAAGGACCTCGGAACAGCGTATAAGAAACCGGTGGGGGGAGGGGGGTGGGGCAGACGGGAAATAGACAGAGAAGCCTCAGGATTTTGACAGGGAAGCAATTTCAGGGCAGGTTAAGAGGGCTGGTGGCTGTACGGTACATGGAGATATCAAGTGAGGGGTAGAGAGGGGTGGTGAGGGGTAGAGAGGGGAGAGAGGGGTGGTGGGGAGGGGAGAGGGGTGGTGAGGGGAGAGAGGGGGAGAGCGGGTTAGGGGTGAGGGAGAGAGGGGTAGAGAGGGAGAAGGGTAGTGAGGGGTAGAGAGGGGGTAGAGAGGGTGGTAGGGGTAGAGAGGGTGGTGAGGGGTAGAGCGGGTTAGTGGGGGGTAGAGAGGGGTAGTGAGAGGGGTAGTGAAGGGTAGTGAGGGGTAGAGGAGGGTAGTGAGGGCTAGAGAGGGTAGTGAGAGGGGTAGACCCGCATCTGTCCGACACTTTTAGGGAAAAACCTGACGAGTAAGATTATGACGTCTGTAGAGTGTTGAAAGGCGTGGTTGACCTCAATGTGACGTAGTTGACCTCAAAGTGACGTAGTTAACCTCAGTGTGACGTAGTTGACCTCAGAGTGACGTAGTTGCTTATGTGTGACCTAATGTGACGCAGTTGATCTCAAAGTGACGTAATTAACCTCAGTGTGACGTAGTTGACCTTATTGTGACCTTAATGTTACGTGAGTTGACCTCAGAGTAGTTAACTTTAGTGTGACGTAGTTGACCTTATTGTGACCTTAATGTGACGCAGTTGATCTCAAAGTGACGTAGTTAACCTCAGTGTGACGTAGTTGACCTATTGTGACCTTAATGTTACGTAGTTGACCTCAGAGTAGTTAACCTTAGTGTGACGTAGTTGACCTTGTGACCTTAATGTTACGTAGTTGACCTCAGAGTAAGTTAACCTCAGTGTGACGTAGTTGACCTTATTGTGACCTTAATGTTACGTAGTTGACCTCAGAGTAGTTAACCTTAGTGTGACGTAAGTTGACCTTATTGTGACCTTAATGTTACGTAGTTGACCTCCAGAGTAGTTAACCTCAGTGTGACGTAGTTGGCCTTAATGTTACGTAGTTGACCTCAGAGTAGTTAACCTCAGTGTGGCGCAGTTGACCTTATTGTGACGTAAAACAGTGTAGCTTGAGTCTTTGATTAGATAATGAGTGAGAAGACTTAATGGTGGCAGCACAAGTGTATAACCTCAGAGACAGACAGACAGACAGACAGACAGACAGACAGACAGACAGACAGACAGACAGACAGAAAGACAGGGAATCAGAACATAAAGAGATAACGAATAGAGGAGGAAGAAGAAGGAGAAGAGGATAAAGTTGATGATGATGATTGGAATTGGACAGATTGAGAGAGAGCATAAGAGAACGAATGTAGACATGGGCGAAACGAAGGGAGAAGAGGAGTAGTACAAGGAGGAAGAGGAAAGAGGAGGGGGAGAGGAAGAACACGAGGAAGAGGAAGAGAAAATAGATATCTAAAAGGGAGAAGAGATTTTTATTAGCTTGTGTGTGTCATAATAATAATAATAATAATGATGGCGTTCTGCAAGGAGGTATTACCCCTTTTGTTTTCTTCTTCTTCCTGTTTATCTCTCTCTCTCTCTCTCTCTCTCTCTCTCTCTCTCTCTCTCTCTCAGTATTCCGTATTTGTGTCGCCGTAACATAACTAACTAAGGCGTAACCACAAGTTCAGAATAAATAGTCTCACTCCCAGAATGTTTCAGACGCTATAGTTAATTCTTAGGTGTACGTCTGAACGAAACCTTTTGAGGGGCTTAACCCTGATTAGGTGCTGGGTGGTGGTTGTTGTGGTAGGGTGGGGGTGGTAGTTGTAGTGGTGGTGGTTGTTGTGGTAGGGTGGGGGTTGTAGTTGTAGTGGTGGTGGTTGTTGTAGGGTGGTGGTAGTGTGGTAGGGTGGGGTGTTTGTGGTGGTGGTTGTTGTTGGGTGGTAGTGGGTGGTTGTTGTGGTGGATGATGATGGTGGTTGTGGGTGGTAATGATTGTAGTGGTAGCACACACACACACACACACACACACACACACACACACACACACACACATACACACACACACACACACACATAACAGTATCAGAGAGTATTGCAAGTAAAACTAAGAACTTAAAGTTTAATTATCAATAAAAAGGTACAGTAAAAGCTAAAATGTGTAGTGAAGGTGTGTTGTAAAACTGTGAGAGAGAGAATCATTATGCAGTGTTGGAAGCGTGAGTGCAGGTTTGAGACAGAGGGCAGGATTGTGGGTAGAATTGGTCATGGTGGAGGGTAAGGCATTTAGGATGGAGGGCAGGGTAGGGTGTGTAGGATGGAGGGCAGGGCAGGGTGTGTAGGATGGAGGGCAGGGCAGGGTGTGTGTAGGATGGAGGGCAGGGCAGGGTGTGTAGGATGGGGGGCAGGGTGGGGTGTGTAGGATGGAGGCAGGGCAGGGTGTGTGGGATGGAGGGCAGGGAAGGGTGTGTGGGATGGAGGGCAGGGCAGGTGTGTGGGATGGAGGGCAGGGCAGGAGGTGAAGGGCAGGGGCAGGACAGGGCATGTAGACTGGAGGGCAGGGAAGGAGGGTGCCCACTGTCTTCATCATGCCCACCAACAGGCTAATTCCCTCACTTGACATAACTCCCTCCTCACACTCTTCCTCCCTCCACACACCCTTCCTCCCTCCACACACCCTTTCTCCCTCCACACACCCTTTCTCCCTCTCCACACACCCTTCCTCCCTCCACACCCTTTCTCCCTCTCACACCACACCTTTCCTCCCTCCACACCCTTTCTCCCTCTTTCCACACACCCTTCCTCCCCACCTCTACACCCTCCCCACTCTACCCCACACCCTCCCCTCTACACTCCACCCCTCCCCCACACTCTACACCCGCACCCTCCCCCTCTACACCCACCTCCCCCCTCTACACCCGCACTCTCCCCAACACCAGAACACTGTTAAGCTTATTCTAGGCTGTGCTAAGCTGTGATACAATGTCCTAAGCTGGTCTGAACAATGTCGAGGGAGCCGCAGCCAGTATGATGCGATAGGCTGTGTCAAGCTGTTCGAAGCTGTGTCAAGCTGTGGTAGAGGGAAAAACATTGAATATTATTGTATGCTAGGCTGTGTCAAGCTGTTCTAAGCTGCATTAAGCTGTGGTAGAGGGAACAAGAGCAAGTATTATTGTATGCTAGGCTGTGTCAAGCTGTTCTAAGCTGTATTAAGCTGTGGTAGAGGGAACAAGAGCCAGCATTATGCATCAAACAGCAATTTATTCGAGGAAGGTGAAAAATGAGGCTTCCTTCAGTGTTAATCTCCGGCTAAATAATATTGAAGTCCCCCCCTTGTCTACACCTCCCCATGTTCTGTGTTCTTCATCTTGTTCTTCATTGTGTTCTTCATTGTCTTCATGTTCTTCCTTGTGTTAATTATGTTCTTCATTGTGTTCTTCATTGTCTTCATGTTCTTCCTTGTGTTAATTATGTTCTTCATTGTGTTCTTCATTGTGTTCTTCATTTTGTTCTTCATCTCGTTCTTCAAAATAACGATAAGAACAACCAGTTATTACAAGTGTCAAGAGCAATAACATGTCTAGGAGATAGATAGATAGATAGATAGATAGAGAGTAAAATCGTCATACAAGATTAAAAAAGAGTAAACAACCGGTAAACAACAGGTAAACTAAGGGTAAACAACAGGTAAACTGAGGGTAAACAACAGGTAAACTGAGGGTAAACAACAGGTGAACTGAGGGTAAACAACAGGTGAACTGAGGATAAACAACAGGTGAACTGAGGGTAAACAACAGGTAAACTAAGGGTAAACAACAGGTAAACTGAGGGTAAACAACAGGTGAACTGAGGGTTAACAACAGGTGAACTGAGGGTAAACAACAGGTAAACTGAGGTAAACAACAGGTGAACTGAGGATAAACAACAGGTGAACTGAGGGTAAACAACAGGTAAACTAAGGGGTAAACAACAGGTAAACTGAGGATAAACAACAGGTGAACTGAGGTGGTGAGGTAAACAGGTTATGAGGTAGAAGGGGGCAGGTAGGGTGGCCTGTCTTGTCGTTCATTAAAGATGTAATGTTGAGGCAGTGGTCATCAGAGTCTATCCAGGTGAGGCTCTTGTCAAGTGAGGCTCTTGTCCAGGTGAGGCTCTTGTCCAGGTGAGGCTCTTGTCCAGGTGAAGCTCTTGTGTCCAGGTGAGGCTCTTGTGTCCAGGTGAGGCTCTTGTGTCAGGTGAGTATTTTGTCAGGTGGCTCTTCAGGTGAGGCTCCTGTCCAGGTGGGGCTCATGTGTCCAGGTGAGTATTTTGTCCAGGTGAGCTCTTGTCCAGGTGAAGCTCTTGTGTCAGTGAGGCTCTAGTCCAGGTGAGGCTCTTGTCCGTGAGGCTATGTCCATGTTTTTGTTAATTATCATTTTTATTATAGTTTAGTACTCCATATTATCCATTAACATAACACAGGTTATACAAGGGTGAGTGATTACAAAGTGTGTTGATGTTGGTGTTGACACACCTTGAGGTACACATACAACACTTGTGTATTAACTCCATCTTTTTATACACATAAATGTATCCTTCATCCTGTAGTGTATACTGTACCTTACAGGTGTAGGAGGTACTGCTTAACAAATTACTTGGTGAGTACAGTTGTGTATACTAAATGATATATATATATATATATATATATATATATATATATATATATATATATATATATATATATATATATATACACACACACACACACTCGTACACTCGTGTTTGGAAGTGTTACTCCCTCAAGGGACCTTGTCAACACAAACATCAAGGGACTTTGTAAACACGTCTGTAGTGTTTGGTGACGGCGGGAGAACATGTATAAACATGTTGCGCCACCCTTCCCCTCCCCTCCTACATCCCCCTCCTCTCTCGCGTCCAGCTGACACCGGCAGTGTCAACAAGAACACCGTATTGTTAATAGCTTCAACTGAAATTTAATTTCCTCTGCCCGTGCACAACCTTCCTGCAGCAGCGTTTGCACTTGCACAACCTTCCTTGGCAGCGTTGCATTTTGACAACCTTCCTGCAGCAGCGTTTCTATACGTGCACAACCTTCCTGCTGCAGCGTTGCCAACCCGTGCACAACCTTCCTGCCAGCGCGTTAACCGTGCAACTTCAACCAACGTTGACAACCCTTTAACCTTCTAGCAGCGTTACCAACCCGTGCACAACCTTCCTACTTCAGCATTACCACCGCTAAATATAGATCTACCGTGTTGCCATAAGACCCGTAGGAGTACTCTCCGAGGCGTCCTCTCAAAAGTTGTCCACAAGATAACTGGAACAAACTGTGGCGGATCTTAACCAAACTCGATAGGTGACTACAACACAACATCACCATAGACCAGTTCTGTAGTTAACCTATACAGTAAAAACACCATGAATTTTTATTTGTAATCGACGTGAAACTTAACAGTCTTTAATACCAATCTTATTAAAAAATATAATACACTTTTTCTTCCATAAATTGTAAGGTAGAGTCACAGAACAATTTACACGCCATTACACTATTGTATTTTATCTTAATTTACATCATGAGTTACGAGAAATTTACATCTTACGATTTTTTGGTGACTACAGTACATTACCTTACGAGGGTCTGACTATTGTGAACAGCAGTATATGATGGAGGCGATGTTGATGATAAAGAAAACGGAGGGGTTTGAGGGACAGACTGATGTATTGTTTATATGTAGAGGCGAGGAGTGAGAGAGAGAGTGAGAGAGAGCACGACAAATTGGTTCCGGATTTGGGTGGGATTTACAGTCTTTAAATGGCATTATTCAGTCACCACCATCCTACAGTCACCACCATCCTACAGTCACCACCATCCTGCGGTTACCACCCTCCTACAGTCACCACCAGTCACCATCATCCTACAGTCACCACCAGTCACCACCATCCTACAGTCACCACCAGTCACCACCCTCCTACAGTCACCACCCTCCTACAGTCACCACCATCCTACAGTCACCACCAGTCACCATCATCCTACAGTCACCACCAGTCACCTCCTACAGTCACCACACCACTGCCTCCCAGTCACCTCCTACAGTCACCACCACAGCCCCTAAAGTAACGGGACCACAAAAATACGTCAGATAATTGGGTACTCGGCATCCTCATGCGGGCATAGCATATACCCGTGTCTAGTTAGTGGGTGGTGGGCGGCTGATTTGGGTTGTGGGCGGTTCATGTGGGCAGTAGGTAACTCATATGGGTGGTGGGCGGCTCGAGTAGTGAGTGGTGGGCGGCTGTTGGGTGGTGGGCGGTTCATGTGGGCAGTAGGTAACTCATATGGGTGATGGGCGGCTAGTTTGGGTGGTGGGCGGTTCATGTGGGCGTGGGTAACTCATATGGGTAATGGGCGGCTCAGTGTGGGTGGTGGGCGGCTGGTTTGGGTGGTGGGCATGTGATTTGGGTTGTAGGTGGCTCAATGTAGTTAGTGGGTGGCTCAGTGTGGGTTGTGGGTGGCTCACATGGGCAGTAAGTAGCTCAGGTGGCTGGTGGGCGGCTGTTGTGGGCAGTAAGTAGCTCATGTGGGTGGTTGGTGTGGGTCGGCTGATTTATGTGGTGGGCGGCTGATGATGTGGTGGAATGGCTGGTGTGGATGGTGGGCGGCTAATGTGGGTGTGGAGCGGCTGGTGTGGATGGTGGGCGGCTAATGTGGGTGTGGAGCGGCTGGTGTGGATGGTGGGCGGTGAACGGCATGGTATATATTAAAAATTTAACGTCATGTTTTATGTATGTGTGTATTACTTGTTTAATCATTTAGGCTTGTATGTTTACACACACACACACACACACACACACACACACACACACACACACACACACACACACACACACACACACACACACATGTACGTTTATCAGCATTCTCCCTTGTTTTCTCTTTCTCCTCTCCTTCATTTTCTCCATGTATGTATGTATGTATGTATGTATGTATGTATGTATGTCTTCCTCATTTTAATCACACACATATATATATTATGGTCACATGTCAAAGGTCAGAGGTCAACCATTGCTCCCCTTCCTAACATTTGACCTTTTAGGGTGTGCCTGAGAGCTGTGTGAGGGCCATGGGTACAGAGAGGTCTTGTACATTACCTTAAGTTCTCATCTGGGTTAGGTTAGGTAGGATAGGTTAGGTTAGGTAGGATAGGTTAGGTTAGGGTAGGGGTAGGGTAGGGTTGTAGGTTACAGTAGGATAGGGTAGGTTAGGTTAGGTTAGGTTAGGTTAGGGTAGGTTAGATTAGGTTCAGTTTTTAAAGACCCTGTGGACTCAAGACTTCGGTGGACTCAAGACTTCGGTGGACTCATCCTCTTGGTGTGGTCAGATGAAGGGAAACATCAACAAGTGGTATATGAACTATGACCATCCTACAGTCACCACCATCCTGCTGTCACCACCATCCTACAGTCACCACCATCCTGCAGTCACCACCATCCTACAGTTACACTATCCTACAGTCACCACCACCATCCTACAGTCACCACCATCCTGCTGTCACCACCATCCTACAGTTACACTCCTACAGTCACCAACCATCCTACAGTCACCACCACCATCCTACAGTCACCACCATCCTACAGTCACCACCACCATCCTACAGTCACCACCACCCCTACACTCACCAGTCACCACCAGCCTACAGTCACCACCCCTACACTCCCACCAGTCACCACCATCTTACAGTCACCACCACCCCTACACACCACCAGTCACCACCATCTTACAGTCACCACCACCATCTACAGTCACCACCATCCTACAGTCACCCCACCTACACTCACCACCAGTCACCACCATCTTACAGTCACCACCACAGCCCCTAGAGGCAATATGGCGGGGAGAAAAAAAAATATATAAAACAGCTCCTCGAAACAGACAGTAAATCTGACTTGTCTGATATAGGAAGAATCGAGTCTGTCAGTGAGGAAGTTCTGGAAAAATGAAAGTTACTCCTTATAATTGTTTACACCGGGAAGCAGAGATAACGAGGAGAACATAGAGACTGAGAGAGAGAGAAACAGAACCGTAAAAAGGTAGACGAGAGAAGGTGAGAGAAGAAAGGGGAATATGAGAGAAGGTGAGAGAAGAAAGGGGAATATGAGAGAAGGTGAGAGAAGAAAAGGAAGACTGGAGAGGTGGGAAGTAAAAAGGAAGACCAGAGAAAGGTGAGGCAGCCGACCAAGGATCACCAGTTGTGTTAAGCAGAGGGTGAGATGAAGTCAACTCAAGGAGAGGCTACTGGTACTTGAGGTTATTTGCCGGATAAAGTCAACCAGGAGGAGGAAAATTTCTTTAACCACAGCGAAAGTGTTAGGCTAAAATCAGGTCAGGTCATAGTTGATACATTTCTCGTGACCTGACCACCCTAGTTGCTTGTATTCTCCGCATCATCACCACTGTACAATACACTCACCTGTCTGTCTGTCTGTGTGTGGATGCAGTGTAAACATATTGTCGTTTTCATCTTCCCACGGTAGTTTGTCAGTATTATTAAGCAATTAGTATATAGCTTAGATAATGAAGTGCACTCCTCTGTGTGTGTGTGTACAAGTAGATAATAGTGGGCGCCTCGAACTGGTTACCTACGTTACCGATAAGGGCAAATGGTTTCAGTCTCAATAAACAAGACTTTACAGATGCCATTGCTCTGGTATGGGCCAGTAGAAGGTTTGCCCTCCCAATGCGTGTGTGGCTCTTCCTATGGCGTAGATCACGCCATGGTGTGGGGTTTCATATGCATGAGACATGACGAAGTAAGGGATCTCAAAAATATGTTGAAGGAAATCTGCCGTGATGTCAGGGTACAACCGACCCTCCTTCTATTGGACGGTGAGAATTTCCAACATAGGACTTCAACCACATCCAACGAACCCTGTTGACGTCAGTGCTCGAGGATTCTGGACGCGGGACAGCGAGCTTCTTCGGCATCAGGATTTTGATCCCATGGCCGCATGTCACCGTAACAGCTCTCGATGCTGCAGGGAGAACGAACGACAAGAGAAGGGCATATGGGGAAAATTCAGAACGTTGATCAAGGCAGCTCTCTAGTGTTCACAACCTCTGGTGGATGGGACCAAGTGCAAGATGCTTCTACGCCAGACTCGCGGAGGTGATCTCCGAACAGAAGCAGCAGCCCAGAAGTTATGTTAAAGCCTGGTTGAGATGTCGACTGTCCTTCTCTCTCCTTCGGTCGGCTTTGCTCTGCCTCAGGGAACGAGAGCATCTGCCCAAAGCCGACAACAGTTGCAGATATTGACTATGAGGCAACAGTCACTGAATGCCGCATAGATCTGCGGCTCAACTAACTCAACACAGCTACGGTGTATGTATTAGGATATTTAATATTAAGGTAATAGAATGGTGGCGAAGGTGTGGCTATATGAGAGCTGGAGGCCATTGAAAAAAAATATTGTAAGTAGTAGAAGTAGTAGTAGTTGTTGTTGTTGTTATTGTTGTTGAAGTAGTAATAATCTATGTAGAAGTAGTAGTAGTTGTTGTTGTTGTTGTTGAAGTAGTAGTTGTTGTTGTTGTTATTGTTGTAGTAGTGACAAGTGATCGCGGGCACGTTCGTGCTCTTGTGAGAGTTTGAACGCTCGTGACAGCGTACAGCGAATGAGGGTGCGCCAAGTCCGTAGACTTGCATCGTTTTCAACTTAAATAAAATTGTTAATTTGGCTTCCTAAAACCATCGACATGGGACCAGGTTTGTTCCACTAGTTTTGATTTTCCAAGTTTGATGAAAAACGATTGTGCCGTTTCGGCTGCCCAGAACAGACACACACACACACACACACACAAACAGACACACGCCTAGTCCTATAGTATATTAGATTGCAGTAGTAGAGGAATGCAACAACAGGAAATATAGTAGTAGTAATTTTAGCAATAGTAGTAGTAGTAGTAGTAATCAGGGAAATAGTGTGTGTGTGTGTGTGTGTGTGTGTGTGTGTGTGAGGGGCGTGAGAGAGTGAGTGCGTGAGAGAGGCATCAGGTGAGGGCAGGTAACACAACAGCCTCTCACAGTGTACCAGTGAGTGATGGGTTAACCCGACCACTACCACCCAAGGTCTTGTACACGTACCAACACGTTTATCTACACTGGCCGTACACACACACACACACACACACGTACACTTACTTCTGTCAATATGAATATAATTAAAATACATACAGACACATTTTTGCTTGTATGTTTATAATTAACACACACACACACACACACACACTAAAACACAAATAAAAGGGCCTCTCATTGCACTCATCAAATCTTTTAATTATGTCTCGTCTCACCTGCTCTTTCCCACGCTATTTTTGCGGCCTCTTTATAAAGGTGAGGCATCATTATAACCTGTGTATATGACGTCATTCGTACTGAGCGTGAGTGAATGACGCTCCTTCAAAAAGAATCCGGTGTCAATAATCTGAAGAAAAAAAAAATATATATATATATTTTTTTTTACTGGTTTCGGATTTTTTTAAGGTTAGTTTATATTAAAAAATACTAACCTAACCTAATCTAACAGTTGAAAAAATCCTTACTGATTTTTTTTCAATGATTTGGGCAGATTAAACAAATTTCTATACAGTACTAGTTTATCAGCCCAAAAAAAAAATCGCCCTACGAATCCAATATAAATATATAAATCTGGTCCCAAAATAAAACAAAAACATTCCAATGTCATATTTTAGAATGACACAAACAGATTCCTATCCCGATTTAGTAACAAGAAATCGCCCTTACGAAATCTGGACCCGCGGTGGGAGGTGGAGGTTGCGTCAAGTAAACAACGTCTCACCAAAGAAAATGTAAAGTTTGTTAGAGGAAACTGCACCAAATTTTAACACGCTTGATAAATTCTGTTTTTCGTTCCTTTAATTGAATTTAATGCACAGTTTATAAATTCTTTTTGGGTATTTCATTTACACTTAATATGTCTTTCTGATCTGACTGATGGATGTTTGTTACGTTTTAGGGATATAAATAGATAGACAGTTGTAGATAAAT
Organism: Homarus americanus; assembly: GCF_018991925.1. Lineage (NCBI taxonomy): Eukaryota > Metazoa > Arthropoda > Malacostraca > Decapoda > Nephropidae > Homarus > Homarus americanus. Next base: position 702,653 of record NW_024735011.1, read on the forward strand.
TATTAGATAGATAGATATATAGATAGACGAGCTCAGGACAAAACTTAAACCCGGGTGATGACAACGACAAGAAATGAATAATAATAATAACACGTTCTTCCTTCCTCCTTCTCGTTCCTGTCGTTTCCTAGAACTCACTCTCTCTCTCTCTCTTTTTTTTTTTTTTTTTTTTTTTTTTTTTTTTCTCTCTCTCTCTCGGCCCTGTGTGACCTAATTCTTGGTCTACCTGCTGTCCTACCTTTCCCCTGCCCAGGTGACCCTCAGACTCAGGTACCCAGGGTAGAGGTGGGAGTCAGGTTCATTTGCACCTGCTGGGAACCTCTCACCTGTGTGTGTGCGTGTGTGTGTGTGTGTGTGTGTGTGTGTGTGTGTGTGTGTGTGTGTGTGTGTGTGTGTAGGGAAGACCAGCAAGAGAGAGCCACACATGTTTTCACTGGTATCTTACGTAACACACAGATAGCAGAACACAGTACACCCAGCCTGTCAAGTCTTACCATCATACTTTTGTCCACAACAGCTGTTACTCTGGCACAGGTGACGGAGTCTTTGAAATAACGTGGGAATTTTTTGTTGGTGATCGTGGGAATTTATTGTTGGTGATCGTGGGAATTTTGTTGGTAACCGTGGGAATTTTTTGTTGGTGATCGTGGGAATTTTGTGATGACCGTGGGAACATCTAGTGGTGACCTTGGGAATTTTGTGGTGACCGTGAGAATTTTATTGCTACCGTGGGACTTTTGCTTTGCTTACCTGCCAATAGCAACAGCGTAAGACATAATTTTGTTGTTCTAATCAGATACTTAATAGAACAGTCATCATGTGTGTTACAGTTTGAAGAGTTCAACGATTTAACGACACAGGTTAGGTTAGGTTACGTTACGTTAGGTTGCGTTAGGTTGCGTTAGGTTACGTTAGGTTGCGTTAGGTTACGTTAGGTTGCGTTAGGTTAGGTTACTCAACCCCTTCAGATAGCTTTACGATATTTAAACCACAATGGATACAAGTGGATCATTTTAATCCACATTTAGTCAACTCTGTATCCACCTCTACCGACTTGACTGATGGATGTACTATGACATATGAGGGTCGAGTGTGACGCCTCAAGTGTATTGGGGTGAGAGGAACTTGAGTGTGTTGTTAAGTGCTGCTAGTTTTGGTTGTGCTTGTAGGATGTTGTGATGGTTTAACACTTGGAGGATGATAGGTTAAACCATCATCCTCCATGCAATAAACCATCCTGTCTCAGGTCTAAACCATCATCCACAAGGCGTTAAACCATCATCCAAAGGCTTAAACCATCATCCACAAGGCTTAAACCATCATCCAAGGTTAAACCATCATCCACAAGGCTTAAACCATCATCCACAAGGCTTAAACCATCATCCACAAAGGCTTAAACCATCATCCACAAGGCTTAAACCATCATCCACAAGGATAAACCATCATCCACAAAGGCTTAAACCATCATCCACAAGGCTTAAACCATCATCCACATGGCTTAAACCATCATCCACTAAAGCTAAACCATCATCCACAAGGCTTAAACCATCATCCACAAGGGTTAAACCATCATCCACTAAGGCTTAAAACCATCATCCACAAAACCATCATCCAAGGCTAAACCATCATCCACAAGGCTTAAACCATCATCCAAATGGCTTAAACCATCATCCACAAAAGGTGATGGAAGCTCAGGTGTATCTCAGCCTTGGGACAGGTGTGTGCCAGAGATTCAAGTGCAGGTAAGACGAAGGTAACAAAAGTTGTATCCAGGTGGTGGTAGTGATGGGGTGGTAGTTATGGTGGGTGGTGGTAGTGATGGTGGTGGTGGTGTGATGGTGGTGGTGGTAGTGATGGTGGGTGGTGGTAGTTATGGTGGGTGGTGGTAGTGATGGTGGGTGGTGGTGGTGATGGTGGTGGTGGTAGTGATGGTGGTGTGATAGTGATGGTGGTGGGTGGTAGTGATGGTGGGTGGTGGTAGTGGATGTGGGTGGTGATAGTGATGGTGGGTGGTGGTGGGTGGGTGGTGTGTGGTGGGTGGTGGTGGTGTGTGATGGTGGGTGGTGGTGGATGGTGGGTGGTAGTGATGGTGGGTGGTGATAGTGATGGTGGGTGGTAGTGATGGTGGGTGGTGGTAGTGATGGTGGGTGGTGGTAGTGATGGTGGTGGTGGTAGTGATGGTGGGTGGTGGTAGTGATGGTGGGTGGTGTAGTGATGGTGGGTGTGTAGTGATGGTGGGTGGTGGTAGTGATGGTGGGTGGTGATAGTGATGGTGGGTGGTGTAGTGATGTGTGGTGGTAGGATGGTGGTGGGTGGTAGTGATGGTGGTGGTGGTAGTGATGGTGGGTGGTTGTGGGTGGTAGGATGGTGGGTGGTGATAGTGATGGTGGTGGTAGTGATGGTGTGGTAGTGATGGTGGGTGGTAGTGATGGTGGGTGTGGTAGTGATGGTGGGTGGTGGTAGTGATGGGTGGGTGGTAGTGATGGTGGGTGGTTGGATAGTGATGGTGGTGGTGGTAGTGATGGTGGGTGGTAGTGATGGTGGGTGGTGGTAGTGATGGTGGTGTGTGTAGTGATGGTGGTAGTGATGGTGGGTGGTGGTAGTGGATGGTGGGTGGTGATAGTGATGGTGGGTGGTGGTATGGTGGGTGGTGTTAGTGATGGTGGGTGGTGATAGTGATGGTGGTGGTGATAGTGATGGTGGTGTAGTATGGTGGGTGGTGGTAGTGATGGTGGGTGGTGTTAGTGATGGTGGTGGTGATAGTGATGGTGGGTGGGGTAGTGATGGGTGGTGGGTATGATGGTGGGTGGTGGTAGTGATGGTGGGTGGTGATAGTGATGGTGGGTGGTGATAGTGATGGTGGGTGGTGATAGTGATGGTGGGTGGTAGTGATGGTGGTGTGATAGTGATGGTGGGTGGTGATAGGTTGTGGTGGTGGTTGTGGGAGTGATGGTGGGTGGTAGTGGTTGGTGGGGATGGTATTGTGGTGGTGGTGGTGATGGTAGGATCTTCACCATCATCACTATCACCAGGTACAATCCGCTAGCTTGACGTAAAAGAGGTTTAATTACTCGCCATATTGGGATTACCTCCCTCACCCTCCTCCTCCCTCCTCCCTCCTCCTCCACCCCTCCCCTTACCTGCTGACGAATGATGATAGTCATGTATGTATGTATGTACTTGTATGTGGTATGTATGTATGTATGTATGTACTTGTATGTATGTATGTATGTAGAACGACACTACGATACTACACCAACCACTAGACTAGACAGACAGACAGACAGACAGAGAAACAGAAAGACAGACTAGAGAGAGAGAGAGAGAGAGAGAGAGACAGAGAACCACAAGACAGACAGACAGACTGACTGCATCACCAGCCAAGACAGTCACCAGTTCACGCCCTTATCGCTCTGACGTCACCCTGTGTAGTGAACAGTCAGTTGTTTATTTTAAGACTGTTGACAATATCAGTTTATATTTTTAAACTGATTACGGGTTCCAGTTAGTGTTTTTTGGCTGTTTTACAAGTACCAGTTAATATTAGACTGTCTATAAGTAACAGTCTAGTTTTAGGCTGTCTAGAAGAACCAGTTACTATTTGACTGCCTTCAAGTACCAATTAGTAGCTTTAGACTGTTTATAAATACTAATTAGACTGTTTACAGGTTCCAGTTACTATTTGACTGCCTTCAAGTACCAATTAGTAGCTTTAGACTGTTTATAAATACTAATTAGACTGTTTACAGGTTCCAGTTACTATTCCTCTGGTGTTAGTATTCTTGAACAGTTAACAGTCACAGTTGCCCTGAGAATCTCCCGTAACGGGCTCGTTCGCAGGGGCTGGCCACTTCAGGGTAAAAACGACCTTAAGAACCTTTTAGAATTTGTTATTACCTGAGGTTTAATTGGATAGTTAGTGGGCGGTAAGTGTTTAATTTACGGTGTGTTGTGGTGGTGGTTGTTGTTGTGATGGCGATGGTGGTGGCGGTGGTTGTTGTTGTGTGGTGGCGGTGGTTGTTGTGGTTGTTGTGGTGGTGGTGGTTGTTGTGGTGGTGGCGGTGGTTGTTGTGGTGGTGGCTGTGGTTGTTGTTGTGGTCGTTGTCGTTATTGTTGTTAATACACTCACAAAATTCAATGTACGTACACACACACACACACGAACACACACACACACACACACACACACACACGCGCGTTTTTTTTCTGTGCTGACATAAGAATGTCCTTGACAGTGTGTGTGTGTGTGTGTGTGTGTGTGTGTGTGTGTGTGTGTGTGTGTGTGTGTGCGCGCGCGCGCAAAATCAACCCAGCACCAGCCTGTACTGACTTAACTGATGGAATCGTTATCAGATTCTTTTTTTTAATATGTTTTATCCTATTGTCCTTATTCTCTCCCCGGCACTTAACCTAGTCTCCTAACACTCTCCTCTCCCTGACCTCTCCTCCTCTTCAGACACTCCCTCACACTTTCAGACCCTCCTAACACTCTCCCTACTCTCCCTGGCACTCTCCCTCTCTTCCTGGCACTCCCTACTCTCCTGACACTCTCCTGATCCTTTCTCTAACGCTCCCTACTCTCCCTGACCTCCCTACTCTCCTGGCCTCCCTACTCTCCCTGGCCCTTTCTGTGCTCTCCCTACTCCCTGACACTCCCTACTCTTCCCTGGCACTCTCCCTCTCCCTGGCACTCCCTCCTCTTCCAGACCTCCCTCCCTTTCAGACCCTTTCCTTACCTCTCCCTACTCTCCCTGACACTCTCCCTCCTCTTCCTGGCACTCCCTACTCTCCCTGATCCTTTCTCTAACGCTCCCTACTCTCCTGCACTCTCCCGGTCCTTTCTCTAACCTCTACTCTCTCGATCCTTTCTCCTACTTACTCCTACTCTCCCTGACACTCTCTCTGATCCTTTCTCTTAACCTCCCTACTCTCCTGACACTCTCCCTGATCCTTTCTCCTAACACTCCCTACTCTCCCTGACCTCTCTCTGATCCTTTCTCTAACACTCCCTACTCTCCTGACACTCTCCCTGATCCTTTCTCTAACACTCCCTACTCTCCTGACACTCTCCTGATCCTTTCTCTAACCTCCCTCTCCTGACACTCTCCCTACTCTCCCTGCTCCCTGCTATCTCTTATCTTCTGGGATGTGCGCGTTAATCACGGCAATAGGCCGCGTGGGACCCAGCACACCAGCCAGCCAGGGAGAGGGGAGGGAAGGAAGAAAGGGAGGGTGGGAGGGAGGGGAGGAAGAGGGGTGGGGAGGGAGAAGAGGTTGGAGGGAGGGAGAGGAGAGAGGTGGGAGGAGGGAGAGAATGATTGGGAGGAGGAGAGGGTTGGAGGGAGGGAGAGAGTGAGGTGGGGAGGGAGGGAGAGAGTGAGGTGGGAGGAGGAGGAGAGAGTGAGTGGGAGGAGGGAGAGTGAGGGGTGGGAGGAGAGAAAGAGGTGGAGGGAAGGAGAGATGGAGGTGGGAGGGAGGGAGAGGGTGGGAGAGAGAGAGAGAGAGAGAGAGAGAGAGAGAGAGAGAGAGAGGTAAACAGGGAAGAAAGCAAGTCGGCAGGTAAACAACACAACACCTGTAATTAGTCTAACAGCCTGGGCCAACACCTGGGCTCAAGAAAGTGAAGACAAATTTGAAAAAAATGAAAAATAATAAAAAGGATATGGATAATAAAGTGAAGATAATGAAGAGAAGAGTGTGAATGAGCGACAGAGAGAGTGTGTATATAAACTGTGCTAGACAAATTGTTCTCAGCGGATGACAACCACCACACTGATGCTGGTAGTGGTGGTAGTTGTGATAGTGTAGTTGGTGGTAGTGGTAGTAGTTGTGGTGGTGGTGGTAGTGGTGGTGGTGGTGGTGGTGGTGGTGATGGGGTGGTGGTGGTGGTGGTGGTTGTTGTGATGGTGGTGGTAGTAAGTGGTGGTAGTGTGGTGGTGGTGGTTGTGGTAATAGTGGTAGTGGTGGTAGTTGTGGTAATAGTGGTAGTGACGGCGGGTGGTAAAGAAACAGAAGAAGAAGAAGAAAAAAAAGAAAAATGGTAGACAGCAACAATGATAATAAAGACGATGAAAAACAATAGAATAAGATGAAGGAAGGAAGGAAGGAATGAGAAGAGGAGAGTGGGAGGATGAGAGGAAAGGAGAGTGGGAGAAGAAGGAGGAATAGGAGGAGAAAGAAGGAGGAATAAGAGGAGGAAGAAGAGGAAAAGAAGAAGATAATCATTACTTGTTTAAAAGGGTGAAATTAAAGTCACCTTTTGGGGTCTATTATTATTATTATTATTATTATTATTATTATTATTATTATTATTATTATTATTATTATTATTATTTTCTCTCACAGGTACGTTAGTGTGACCATCAATAACCCCCCACCCCCCACCATTACCTTCAACATGACCCGACGTGTTCACTACAAGTCTGGTACGTGTTGAGAACGTTTTGAGATCCGTTTTAGACCGTGTTGGAGACGTGTTTAGACCGTGTTGGAGACGTGTTTAGACCGTGTTGGACGTCGTTTAGGACGTGTTGAGAACTTCTGATCATGCGAATTAAAGGAAGTGTTGTAGAAATATTGTGATTATTTGGGGAAAAATTTTGTATGTGTGTGTACGTGTGTGTGTGTGTATAAATAAGACGACCGACAGCCACCAGGGAAGTTAGTGTAAATTATGTTTTGGTACACTCACACACACACACCTACACACACACACACACACACTGGGGGTCGCTTGAGGGAGAGAATTCCAAATCAGCTGTTGATTTTCCCATAAGACTAGGATGGGCTCCCCGCATCCCCTCCTCCTGTCCCTACCTGCCCCCCTTCAACAACCACTACTCATGGCAAGGATCAACCATCTGCCTGTCTCTACATGTTTGTTTATCTGTCTGTCTGTCTGTCTGTCTGTCTCGTTTTCACAGTCACTACTTAGCCATGCACCCGTCTCTCTCTCTCTCTCTCTCTTGTCTACCCATCAACATAAAAGAAATAATAATAATAATAATAATAATAATAATAATAATAATAATAATAATAATAATAATAATAATAATAATAATAATAATAATAATAATAATAATAACAATAACAAAAGTACATAAATTATCATGGTGATTTTTCCCTATAGCTGTTTATTAAGGCAACTACGAGTGAGATATAGCTGTAGTAATTTAACATACAAACTGGATTAACGAAGCTCCTTGTAAGTCTTAACACGAAGAGTAATGAAGGAGTTAAGTGTTAAGTATAGTCTTTTGTTTTTTGTTTTTTTAAAGTAAATCTGTCGAGTGTTGTAGTGTGTGTGTGTGTGTGTGTGTGTGTGTGTGTGTGTGTGTGTGTGTGTTTGTGTGTGTAAATGACGTTTTAATTAATTGTACAAATGTCACTTTTCTACCTAGGGTCGTTGTGTGATTATTGTGTGAAATAATGTAATGATGATGATGATGATGATGATGATGATGATGATGATGGTGATGATGGTGATGATGATGATGGTGGTGATGATGATGATGATGATGATGATGATACCATAAACTTAAAATAAATACCAGCAGTAGTACCTCTCTCCTTGACCTTGACATTAACCTAACCTGACCTGACCTGACCGACCTAATAACCTGGTGTAACGTATCTGACCTGACCTAACCTGGTGTAGCGTAACCTGACCTGACCTAACCTGGTGTAGCGTAACCTGGTAACCTGACTGACTGGTGTAACCTGACCTGACCCAATTGTAACGTAACTGACCTGACCTAACCTGGTGTAGCGTAACCTGGTACCGCGTGTCACATCTGTAACCTGGTGTAATAACCTGACCTGACCTAACCTGGTGTACGCGTAACCTGGTGTAACGTAACCTGACCTAACCTAACCCGGTGTAACGTAACCTGACTGACTAAACCTGGTGTAACGTAACCTGACCTGACCTAACCTGGTGTAACGTAACCTGACCCTGACTACTGGTGTAGCGTAACCTGACCTGACCTAACCTGGTGGCAGTAACCTGTAACAACCTGACCTGACCTAACCTGGTGTAGCGTACCACTACGCTACCTGACCTAACCTAACCTCCAACTTAAAATCTCCATCATGGGCCTTGGTTCATGGTTGGACAGGATGGGGCTGGTCCACTGTGGGTTCTTCTGCTTTCCACATAAAACATTAAGCACAATTGATGAGCTGAGAACAACCAGCCTTCCCTGCCCCCCCCCTGCCCCTGCCTGCCCTGTCCCACCTCCCCACCCACCCCTCCCTCCCTCCCTCCCTGCCTGCCCCTGACTCTCCCACCCCTCCCCACCACCCTCCCTCCTCCCTCCCTCCTTGCCCACCTGCCTCTCCCACACTTTCCCTCCTCTCCTGGATATATCTCCTCCCCCAACTCTCTCTCTCTCTCTCTCTCTCTCTCTCTCTCTCTCTTCCTTTCCCTTTCTCTTTTTCTATTTCCTATGACCTCCTTTCTCCTTCATGTCCTCCTTCTTCCTTCCTTCTTTTCCCTCCTTTTCCCTCCCTTCCCCTTTCCCCTCTCCCTCCCCCTTCCCCCATTCCTTCCCCTCTTCTTTCCCCCTCAGAATCCCTCTCCTCCCCTCCCCTCAGGTCCCCTCTCTAGCTGTCAGTCTGGGATTATTATTTTTTCCTGACAGGTAAAGTGCAGCAGTGGAGGAGGAGGGGGAGGGGAAGGAAAGGAGGGGAGTAGGAGAGGAGGGGAAGAAGAGGAGTAGGAGGGGAGGGGTAGGAGAGGAGTAGGAGAGGAGGGGAAGGAGAGGAGTAGGAGGGGAGGGGAAGGAGAGGAGTAGGAGGGGAGGCGGAGTGGATGGTACCTCGGTTCACCCATGACGTCAGATTCTAAGCTTCACGAAACACCAAGGATTCGAATCACTTTATGAATGAAGCTCCAAATTAAGAGTCGTAAGGCTGTGATCTTATAAACTTGTTATGGTAAAGATAACTCAGTGTGTTATTGTCTTGTTATAGTTTGTTGGTGATACACAAGTTGTTATATTTCTTCCTTGACGTAAGTGATCGTTTAGGTATGATATAAACAAAGATAGTTCAGTGTGTTGTGAGTGAGTGAGTGAGTGAGTGAGTGAGTAGTGAGTGAGTGAGTGAGTGAGTGAGTGAGTAGTGAGTGAGTGAGTGAGTAAGCGAGTGAGTGAAAGAAGAGGGTAAAAGATGATCAGAGGAGGAGGCCAATGGATTAATTAGTTCGATAATTGAAGAAATTTAGGAGGAGATAGATGAGGCGGCCTAACTACCTTGTTACTGACTGGTTAACCAAATAGTGTGGTAAAATTACGCATTGTTATTGTTGGTGATTTTTTTAAACCTTTTTGTCTGGTTGTTTATCTATTTTTGTCTACACTGGTATTAGACAGCCTATACCCTGTCCCAATCACGAGTGGTTTGAAGGTCATATTTCGTATTCCTTCGACCTTATTAATGAATACTGGTTAGGTTAGGTTACCGGTCTAGGGAGGTTGTCTTTTGTCTGGCCTTGAAAATCGTGTCTGGTGATGGGCTCTGGGAGGTTAGGTTAGGTTAGGTCTCGGAAGGTGTGTAGCTGCTGGTTGATTGATCTTATATTCTGTCTGAATTTCGGCTGTGGGTCTGGTGAAGGGATGTCGTTCTCTTACGTCGAATATGAGGGCCTCGTTCTGGACCATCTGTAACCTTAATATGCGGTTGGTGCTTACAGTATGAAGAGGTACTGATAAGTAAGTTAATATCGGTATAAGAATGATGTAACCATAGTTTTATTTTCTCAGGAGTTACATTAAAGTGGTATAATTTTCTCAGCTCTCTTCTTGCCTTTTTCCTTCCTGGTGTGGACATGATGGGAGTAACCTGTCGTGGATATATACAGGCCCAGAAGGGTGCCCCTACCTCTATAGACTATCTGGGTATTATTGATTACTAATGGTTGGGGTTTCCTTCTACATTAGGTTATCATTGTGAGTTTGCGGAGACTGGTTTAGATTTTCCATTTTTTCACATAGCTGTTTACCCTTTATAGATCCCTCTTGGTGTTGTCGACCTGTAGTACACGTGATTTTCCTCGATGTGTTGGTATTTGAGTAATGTCATCTGAGGACATAAGATCCTCGATTCTTATTCTAGTAGGAGGCGGGATGTCACTTGTGTAGGTGATATATAGAATGAGAGGGGATGCTGCCTTGGGGGACTCCGCTTATGAATGGGAAGGTCTCTCCTGGGTGTTGTCCTACCTTTTAGTTTAGCGTTTCTGCCGTATAGTTGTAAAGCAGTTTCTCGATGTTGATGGGTAGTCCTAACCTAACCTAACCAAATCTAACCTAACCAAACACTAACCTAACCCCACCTGGTAACTTATAGGTGTTTTAATTATCAGGTGAAATAAGCTAGGGTGTCTAATCTTCAGTTAACCCGCCGTGTGAGTGAGAAAAAATAACACACACACATACACACACACACACACACACACACACACACACACACACACAGCGCGGACGACTAGATAATATCGATTTTTTTTCCCGCGCAAAATAGAAATATGTGGAGGAGAACCATCGCCTCAGCGCAAACTTGGCGGGAAAGTATCAGCTGGTTGGTGTTTACCCGCGCGGTGGTGGGGAGGGGAGGTGGTCATGGGAGGGGAGGGGGTTCGTGATGGCAGAGATACGTTACGTTTCAGACAACTGTAGAATATATGTGTGCACAGTGTTGGGTTGTTGTAGTTGTCTGTGCACGGTCTGTTGGAGGTTGTCTGTGCACGGTGTTGGAGGTCTTCTGTGCGCAGTGTTGGAGGTTGTCTGTGCACAGTCGATTGAAGGTTGTCTGTGCACGGTGTTGTTGGGAGGTTGTCTGTGCACGGTGTTGGAGGTTGTCTGTGTGCACGGTGTTGGAGGTTGTCTGTGCACGGTATTTGGAGGTTATCTTGGCAAAAGCATAGTCAGCCTTCAACCTAACCTATCCCCCCCCCTCCTTTCTCTCTCCATATCAGTATTAGTAATCAGTGTTCCAATGATTTTTCCCTCCCCTGACTGTGGGTGGTGCCTTGTTCATGTGTTTATTGTGTTTTTTTTCTCTTTACTGCTTTTTATGTTTGTTTTGTGTTTGGGTGTAATAGATTCTGTTTACGTGTTTGGGTGTGACTGTGTGTGTGTGTGTGTGTGTGTGTGTTTAGGTGTGTTAGTCTGTGTGTGTTTTTGTGTTTGTTTGTGTATCTGTGTTTGTCTTTGAGTGTGTTAGATTCTGTTTGTTTGTGTTTGGGTGTGTTGTTTACTTGTGTTTTTCTATTGTTGTTTATCTGTTAGTCTGGTTGTCTGTGTATCTGTCTATGTGTGTGTGTGTGTGTGTGTGTGTGTGTGTGTGTGTGTGTGTGTGTGTGTGTGTGTCTGTGTGTGTGTGTGTGTGTGTGTGTGTGTGTGTGTGTGTGTGTGTGTGTGTGTGTGTGTGTGTATCTGTGTGTGTGTGTGTGTGTGTGTGTTGAACATGGTAGAGAAATAAAAGTAAAGTGACAGATTTCACGATACGATATTTAAAAAGTATTAATCCAACCTCAATAACAACTAACGGGTTAATATTATCTACCGTTACCTTCCTCCTGTAAGAACCACCTCCTGAAGATTAGCCCCCCTAACTTATGTCACCTTCAGAATAACCTAACCTAACCTGACCTGACTTAACCTAATCAAACCTAACCAAACCTAACCTAACCTGACTTAACCTAACCAAATCTAACCAAACCTAACCTAACCTGACTTAACCTAACCAAACCTAACCTAACCTAACCTAACCTGACTTAACCTAACCAAATCTAACCAAACCTAACCTAACCTAACCTAACCTAACCTAATTTGGCAACACTGTTTCTGTTTGTGTAGTCATGGCAACACCTGCCGTAGAGCGAGAAAATTATTCGTTAAATATATAATTCCCTTCAAAGACCAGAGAGAGAGAGAGAGAGAGAGAGAGAGAGTGCGTGTGTTTGAGGATAATTTTGTACAGTAACTATAGATGATAAGATTCCTACTACTACTACTACTACAAGCTGAGACTATTATCACAACTATTACCACCTACCACCAAAGGGAGGGAAGGAGGGTAGGGAGGGAAGTGTGTAAGGAGTTAGGAGTGTAAGGGAGTTAGAGGTGTAAGGGAGGAAGGAGGAGGAAGTGTGTGAGTGTTTTATATTTATGTTGTGGTAGCCCTGAGGAACCTGCGCCTGCCTAGCCATTCTCTCTCTCTCTCTCTCTCTCTCTCTCTCTCTCTCTCTCTCTCTCTCTCTCTCGTCCGTAAAAACCGCCCTGATATACAGAGTGTTGTATCGTACACCTGTGGATGTTCATACAGACTATACACATGTTTACATCTGTGAACAACCCCCTCCCCCCTCTTCCAACCTCTCCCACCCTCCTCCCCCTCTTACCCCTACCCTCCCGCCCCTAACCTCTTCCAACCTCTCCCACCACTCCTCCCCCTCTTACCCCTACCCTCCGCCCCCCTAGCAGCCTGTAGGTGCTGCCAAAGGGTCACCAACCCGTAAATGTCACGCCTCCAGCTCTGCAAGAGTAAAGGCCACACACACCTGTGCAGTTGTTACAAAAGGTGATGAGTACAGATGTTTTTATTGGGAGTGCACTAACTTGGCTTTATAGGGGCTGTACACACACACACACACACACACACACACACACACACACACACACACACACACACACACACACACACACACCACCACTAACCATGTCGCCGTCAACCATACCAAGACCTTCACACTGGGCCCCAACACACTCCAGGTTGTAGACTCCACCAAGCTCCTCGGCGTCACTATAGATAACAAACCAAACTGGAAAACCTCCGTCAGCATAACCACCAGGTCCGACTGCTCTCGTCTCTACCTCCTCTGTCGCCTCTTGTCCCTCTGAGTCCCTGCGTCTGAGTTCGTGAATGTTTACATAACATTCATACTTTCTAAACTCACTGAGGCCAGAGGGCTTCCCTGTTGACCAAGTCAAGGGCCTTAGTATGGTCAATGAAGACCATGTACAAAGTCACGACACTATTCTCTGCACTTTTCCTGTATCTGGCGGGTAGCAAAGATCATGTCAGTGGTCCCACGTGATGGCCTAAAGCTACATTGAGATTCTGGGAGTAAATTTTCTGCCTTAAGTAGGAATTTGTTAATGAGGACTCGGGCGATACTCTTGTCAGCTATGGACAGCTGCGAGAACCCACGGTAGTTGCCACAGTCTGACCGGTCTCCCTTGTTCTTAGAATTATTGACGATGGAGGCGTCTTTGGGGATTTTTGAAATTTCCTTTTATCCCAAATATTCTCCAGGAGAGTGGAAACAACTGGTCAGCAGTGGTCCTCCTGCGTTACATGCCTTAGCTGGGATACCATCTGATTGATGGCAGTAGCTGCCCCGTCATGGAAAAGAGGATTGTCGAGGTTGACCAGCAGCTCTGGACGCTGAGGGACCGGCTGAGTAGACAGGACATCAACATCGATGTTTTGATTGAACAGAGGATGGTAGTGCTCTTGTTAGTGGTGACGGGCGCCATCTTGGTCTTTAATTAAGGTTCTACCATCGGATGAACGAGAGGCCGCTAGGCCATTTGGTGGAATTGAAAATTTCGTGCATCTGGTGTAGATCCGCAGACTTTTGCGTTTACACACTTTTTTTGTTCACCATCGGCGTTCACTCCCGGACCGTTGTGTTGTGCTGACGGACAGTATCATCTGCCGGTTGTTTTACCTGAGACGAGTACCTCGACTTGCCGATCATTTTCATCAAACCAATCGTGGTGTTTCGTCTGGTCTGCCGAGGGTCTTGTGGTGAAGCACCTCAGTCAGCTCCCTGTTGTTAGTTGTCGGGTTGTTCATCAGCTCCTCGTGGGTGTGGCCACGAACCCTTGAACTTGTCGGCCTGCCTCAACAAGGTATTGGTGATAGTGAGGTTGTGTGCAGCGCCCCTGCTGAGGAGGAGTAGGCCGCTGGGACTACACTTGCCTAGTCCATTTCTCCCTAGTTCCCTGGCAAATGTCAGCATCTCTGCCAACTCTGGCATTGAAGTCACCAAGGAGCCGAACCTTATCTTCTCTGGGGATAGAGGTTAGCACTCTGTCAAGATGAACACACACACACACACACACACACATGTAATACTATCGGAACATGAGCTGGACGAGAAAGACCGTTAGCTACAGTATGATAACAAACCTGAAGCCATTTTGGTCTCTAGTCATTGGATGGATGACGCAGATGGCTGGGGAGACTTTAACTCACGGACCTCTGACACTTCACACCTGTTAGGAGACAAAATTAAAGTATGGAATATTTGTGAATCCCGACCTAAGAGAGAGAGAGAGAGAGAGAGAGAGAGAGAGAGAGAGAGAGAGAGAGAGCACTAATGAGTGTTATACAGGTGTGTGTGTACCCAGGTGGCCGTAACTCCATACCTTGGGTTCGAATCCCTATTAAACGAATCTGTATTTAATGAATCGGTATTAACTGATTCCTTAACAATAATAATAATAATAATAATAATAATAATAATAATAATAATAATAATAATAATAATAATAATAATAATATCAATAACAACAATATCAATAACAACAATAATAATAATAATAATAATAATAATAATAATAATAATAATAATAATAATAATATCAATAATAATAATACTAATAATAATAATAATAATAATAATAATAATAATAATAATAATAATAATAATAATAATAATAATAATAATAATAATAATAATAATAATAAAGTGAAAATGAAAGACAAAATACAGATCCAGGTAACTTAATTATCTCGTATATGACAGGTAAATTTTTATCCTTGGTCCCCATCTCACTCACTCACTCACTCATTCACTCACTCAATTACTCACTCACTCATTCACTCACTCAATTACTCACCCAATTACTCACTCACTCACTCACTCACTCAATTACTCACTCACTCACTCAATTTCTCACTAATTCACTTACTCAATTACTCACTCACTCAATTACTCACTCACTCACTCACTCACTCTATTACTCACCCACTCACTACTTTAGCCATGTCAGTTCAACACAGATGTTATCCCAGGCCACCACAGCTGTGCAGATCATCGCCTTACTCCCGCAGGTGTGTGTGTGCGTGTGAATAGGGCACAGGTGTGGACGGGGCACAGGTGTGAATAGGGCACAGGTGTGAATAGAATAGGGCACGGGTGTGGATGGGGCACAGGTGTGGAAGTAACGCAGGTGCAGCACTTGTGTCGAGCTGGGGTATTACTTAGATGGTCATAAGTGTGAATAAAATAAATAAATTGTACACAGTATAAAAACAAAAGAGTGAAATCAGACAATTTGTGAAATGTTTGGTTAAATGTTGTGAATTATTTGATAAAAGTTGTAAAATTTGAGGTAAAGGGTTGTGAAATCACCTGGTAAAAAGTTGTAAAATTACCTGGTAAAAAGTTGTAAAATATGTTGTGGTTTAACTAAATCACATTCATTTTTTCTCTTAATACCAAGTTAAATCATAATTACGTGTGTGTGTGTGTGTGTGTGTGTGTGAGTGTGTGTGTGTGTGTGTGTGTGTGTGTGTGTGTGTGTGTGTGTGTGTGTGTGTGTGTGGGGGTTATAAAGCACTGGATGTTTGTGCTGGTGGATGAAGTGGGGTATGGTGAGTGGATGAGTGGGGGTATGAGTGAGTGGATGAGTGGGGGTATGAGTGAGTGAGATGGTGAAACGGGGATGGACGGAAGTCGTGGGAGGTAGAGGAGGTCGTCAGGATGGAAGGAGGTCGTGGGGGGGGTTGAGAGTCGTAGTGAGGAGGAGGAGGTGGGAATTGGCGAGATGGCGTGTGAGTGAGAGGAGGTCGTGGGGAGTGGGAGTAGAGGAAAGGGTCGTGAGTTGTGAAGGAGAGGTCGTGGGAAATGAAACGGGGTCATGGTGTGGGGGCCTAGTAAGGGGGTCCAGGTCGTAAACGTGGTGAAGAGAGTCGTAAGGTGAAGGAGGGAAGACAGGGGTCATTGGCTGAGTGAGAGAGTTAGAGTCGTGAGGGTCGTTAGGCTAGTGAGTGAGGAGGGGTCGTGCAGGGTCGTGAAGTCATGCGGGTCGTGCTGGTGCCAGTATTTGCCGTGGGTCAAGCCTCAGTTGTCACCTTACCGTTTTACACCAAGATAAATCAGTGGGTCGGGGTGTTAATTCTTCGTTCTACACTACCCCTCTCCTCCTCCCTCCCTCCTCTCACCCCTCTCCCCTCCCCTCTCACCTATCCCCTCTCACCCCCCCCCCTCCTTCCCCATCACCCCACAACAGCTAAACAGGGCGCTATTGTCGGCTTCTGGATGGGCATAGGTGGGTGAGGGTGGAGTGAGTAGTCAGGAGGATAATTATAAGGGCAAGGTGGGTCTGGGGAGTAGGTGAAAAGAAGAGAGAGAGAGAGGTGTAAGTGGATAGGGTTGAGGTGAGAGAGAGAGAGAGAGAGAGAGAGAGTAAAGTTCAGGGCGGGAGTGGACAAGTTCTAAGCCTGTGTGGAATGTTTAAACACTTGCTTGACTCCAGTGATCACTCTTACTGCCTCCCCACACACACTCTCTCTCTCTCTCTCTCTCTCTCTCTCTCTCTGATTTTTTTTATCACGTACGTAAGACAAGAATGTTATACCCATTACAGTACAAGAATAAGAACATTAAAGAATAATCTATAGTTGTTTTTTTTATACAAGAAATTAATACGTCAATCGACCAACTGATTTATCTCACTCCCTATTGGCTACCGACAATGTTTACACGTTACCAACTGATTTATCTCACTCCCTATTGGCTACCGACAATGTTTACACGTTACCAACTGATTTATCTCACTCCCTATTGGCTACCGACAATGTTTACACGTTACCAACTGATTTATCTCACTCCCTATTGGCTACCGACAATGTTTACACGTTACCAACTGATTTATCTCACTCCCTATTGGTTGGCCACAGTGTTGCCAGTCTACCGGGTGATGATAAAGGTTATTTTTTGGAGGACGGATAATATATTTCTAGTTAGTCGCCTGGAAAAAAATATATGATAGAGAAGGAGTAATGAGGCTTCACTCTTTACAGGAGATTAATGTCGGAAATAATGTCTTTCTCTGGGAAATATAGTGTGTTTGTGGGGGCCAATTTGTCCCCTGTGCAAAACGAGCTACTGGGATAACGAACTACTGGGGTAACGAACTACTGGAATAATGAACTACTGGGATAATGAACTACTGGGATAATGAACTACTGGGATAACGAACTACTGGGATAACGAACCACTGGGATAACGAACTAATGGGATAACGATTCACTGGGATAATGAACTACTGGGATAACGAACCACTGGGATAACGAACTAATGGGATAACGATTCACTGGGATAACGAACTACTGGGATAACGAACCACTAGGTCAACGAACCACAAGAACAACGAACTCCTGTCACAACAAACCACTAAAACAATGAACCACTGAAACACCGAACCCCATAATTCTCTTCCCTGTCTCCTTGTTTACTCTCACATCAGCTGTTATTGTCCCTACCTCTTCTTCCCCTTTACTCCTCTTATCTGTCTCCTTCATTGTTGTCCTAATTTGTTTATTTTTGTACTTTGTTTACATCTATCAGCTGACTGGTACTTTGTTTACATCTATCAGCTGGCTGGTACAGTCAGCCAAAGATCCAGCTACCCCACCCTTAAGTGTGTGTGTGTGTGTGTGTGTGTGTTTGTTTAACGCTTGCGGGCAACTGAAAAGGTATAAGGATATTCTAAAGACAAACCTGAAGAAGTGCCAAATCGACCCCCTCACCTGGGAGACGATTACTTCACACCGTAACGCTTGGAGGAGCACCACACGAGAAGGTGTCAATACTTTCGAGTTAGCCCGACTGCATAACGTGGCAGACAAGCGCCAACGCCGGAAAGACGCTGCCGCCACCCTTCCCGCACTAGATGTAACCCTCCACATGTGCAACATCTGTGATCGACCCTGCTGGTCCCGTATCGGCCTCTTTAGTCACCTCAGAACTCACCAATGAAGGTGACATCCTTCATAACTCATATCATTGTATCATAGCTGGATGATCGTCATACTAGATTCCGAGTGACAGCAAAGTAGTAGCAGTCGTGTGTGTGTGTGTGTGTGTGTGTGTGTGTGTGTGTGTGTGTGTGTGTGTGTGTGTGTGTGTGTGTGTGTGTGTGGTGGAAATAAAGGGATTTGTCACTTCTTTGAATAGTTTAAGCTTGTGGTATTAATGATTCCGTCTGTCACATCACCAGTATTGTTATTGTAGAATTTTTGCATAAATATATACAAACTCACCTGCACTCGCATACATACATACATACATACATACATACATACATACATACATACATACATACATACATACATACATATACATATACAGGTGGTGGAGACGGATGTGACAGGTGGTGGAGTGGGTTGTGACAGGTGGTGGAGTGGGTTGTGACAGGTGGTGGAGTGGGTTGTGACAGGTGGTGGAGTGGGTTGTGACAGGTGGTGGAGTGGGTTGTGACAGGTGGAGTGGGTTGTTACAGGTGGTGAAGTGGATTGTAACTGGTGGTGGAGTGGGTTGTGACAGGTGGTGGAGTGGGTTGTGATAGGTGGTGGAGTGGGTTGTGACAGGTGGTGGAGTGGGTTGTGACGGAGTGGTGGAGAGGACTATAATCTCCACACACACACACACACACACACACACGTAATGACTGAATCAACCGGGAGAGCCAATATGTTTATGATTATTACACACAGCTGGTGACGGCAACCACCTGGCTGGTTCTCAAACTCCCAGTTCGTAGGGCTACAACAGGTGGTGGGGCTATAACAGGTGGTGGGGCTACAACGGGTGGTGGGGCTACAACGGGTGGTGGGGCTACAACGGGTGGTGGGGCTACAACGGGTGGTTGCTAATGCTAATGATTTATAAATGCAATAGGTGTGTATACTCATAAATATATTAATTGACTAATGTGTTATATTATATTTTAAATCTATATTTCTTCACACACACACACACACACACACACACTAATGTAGTTTTTCCATCTTTGTTTTATTGTTATCACTTGTAATACTTAAATATACATCGTTATCTCGTGTACAGTATGTTTCTGTATACATCTAACATCATTTTATCGTCTTTTATCGTTATATGAATCAGGTTATTATTTCATACAACACAATGTATTTCTTGTTGCATATTTTATCTTAGTGTCAATACTCGAGGATAATAACAATAACATTATAACGACAACTCGATGATAACCGACGATAATTCGCAAAATATTGTCTTTCCCTTTTAATATAGTATAGATTTTACATTCATTCATATATATTAGTTAATATTTCTTTTATTTTAATTGTTATATCGTTAATTTTATAGTTATTAGACGATAGTGATAACAATAACAACTATAACGTGACTTAACCGACGACAATTCCCCCAAAGGATTGTCACCATACGATAATTGAAAATTTTTGTATTCTTTTATATCCTATTCTATTTGTCAATATAACTTAGTGTATATGCGTATATATATTTAGTGATAACAATAACAACTATAACGTGACTTAACCGACGACAATTCCCCCAAAGGATTGTCACCATACGATAATTGAAAATTTTTGTATTCTTTTATATCCTATTCTATTTGTCAATATAACTTAGTGTATATGCGTAGGTATATTTATTCTGAGTGTCAGGAATAACGTCACGAAGACCAATACTACGACAACTCAGGAGGAGGTGTTTACTGGCAACTGTTGTCAGGGTTGTCTAGGTACGATAATTCACCCATTTTCAATATCAGTATTTCACACGTCTCACCTTGGGAGGGTAATAACTAGGGGTGGGGGTAGATGGGGAGAGGACAAGATGATGATGGTAGGGGGGGAGGAGAAGAAGATGAGGGGAGAGGAATGTGAGGGAGGAGGAGGAAGAAGAGGGAGTGGAAGGGGGAGGGGAGAAATGGTGAGGGGAGAGAGTAAAGTGGATAGGAAAGTGAAGACCTGTAAACTATATCTCTCCCTCTCTCCTCTCCTCTCATCTCCCCCTATTCTCAGTAATGCTAATTTCTCCTTATACATTAATTAGTGTATTCTGTGTCCAATGTGCATATGTATGTATGTTTTATAATCATACGTAATTCATACACCACCGACCTGTTGTTCCTGGAATACACTTTCATACAGGAGCACTCATACACTATCATACATTGTCATACACTGTTAATTCTCCACCACACTCATCATACACACCATACGTATTCATACAAGAGCTGCCAAACACATTATACACTCATACACTGTCATACAAGAGGTACCACACATCATACACTGTCATACAAGAGGTACCACACATCATACACTGTCATACAAGAGGTACCACACATCATACACTGTCATACACCTTCCCAGAGGAGGCGACGTGAACTGGTTGGATCACCTACAGGGGAGACGTGGGAAATACACAGGTGGTACTACACCCCCTCTACACACACACACACACACAGGATAGTTGATGGATTCAATTCACGGAAATAGACTATTATTAGTAGTAGTATAGTAGTAGTAGTTGTTGTTGTTGTTAGCAGTAGTATCCTTCATCATTGATATCTGCTCTTATTATTATTATTATTATTATTATTATTATTATTATTATTATTATCGAGATCAAAAGTTGAGATGTATACCACTGAAAATATAAACTAAAGGATCCTGATGACTGTGAAGAAAATAACAATATATACCACAGGATCCTGGTGACTGTGAAGATAACACTATACACCGTAGGATCCTGATGACTGTGAGAATAACAAAAACATCCATACCATAGGATCCTGGTGACTGTGAAGAAAACAACACTATACAAAGTAGGATCCTTATGACTGTGAGAATAACATCATCCATATCATAGGATCCTCGTGACTGTGAAGTAACAACAATATACACCACAGGATCCTGGCGACTGTGAAGAAAACAATATACACCACAGGATCCTAGTAACTGTGAGGATAACATTCAGACCATAGGATCCTAGTGACTATGAAGAAAACAACAATATGCACCACTGGATCCTGATGACTGTGAAGAAAACACAAACCTATGGTGCAGCACACACACTTGTCCTAACTTAGCACAGTGACGTCACCAACCCTAGACACCATAACACTTCAAAAAATCTCACATGAAGCCGAAGCCAGACAGAATCATCATAGCTTCGTACGATAAAATATTTTCTCGTAATATAAATCACAAAATAAAGAAAAAAATAAATAACAAATAAATAAATACATAAATAAATAAATAACGTGACCTGAGTGATATTAATTAAGAATCTCAGGTGTGATTTTGACGTTCTGGTCAGTTTATGCGTGTTGTGGTACTTTCCTTTCACTTTCTATGTCTAATGGCACTTCCTGTCACTTTCTACCATTAACTTGCTCTATATACCTCCCTTCCCAAGAACACTTTTTGCCTTAGCACTTTCTTCAATGATAATATTACATGTTATTACAGTCATGGGAACAAGTCTCATTTTAGGTGTGTGTGTGTGTGTGTGTCCTTAGTATATAGTCAGGGTACAGTTACAGGTCCTCAGTATAGTCAGGGTACAGTTACAGGTCCTCAGTATAGTCAGGGTACAGTTACAGGTCCTCAGTATAGTCAGGGTACAGTTACAGGTCCTCAGTATAGTCAGGGTACAGTTACAGGTCCTCAGTATAGTCAGGGTACAGTTACAGGTCCTCAGTATAGACAGGGTACAGGTTCACAGGTACAGTTACAGGTCCTCAGTATAGTCACAGGGTACAGTTACAGGTCCTCAGTATAGGGTACAGTTACAGGTCCTCAGTATAGTCAGTTACAGGTCCTCAGTCAGGGTACAGTTACAGGTCCTCACAGTCAGGGTACAGTTACAGGTCCTCAGTATAGACAGGGTACAGTTACAGGTCCTCAGTATAGACAGGGTACAGTTACAGGTCCTCAGTGTACAGTTAGGGTACGGTTACAGGTTCTTAGTATACAGTCAGGGTACAATTACAAGTCCTCAGTGTACAGTCAGGGTACAGGTCGTCAGAATACCGTCACAGGTCGTCAGTATTACAGTCACACAGGCTGTATAACTCTAGGCAGGTCCGTCACGCTAAAGTGAACATTGACAATTTATTTAAGACATTCTCGTGTGTATATTTTAGCCATTGTAATTGTTAATGGATTCACTCGCCCCTCCCACCCCCCCTCCCCACCCCCACCTCCCCCCCCCCCTTAACGAGAAACTCCAGTGAGGGCTGTTTGATGCCTACACCCCGCAAGCTTCTACCCACCCCCACCCCTCCCCATCCCCACCCCACCTCCCCATCCCCACCTTCCCACCTCCCCCCCCCTTCCCACCCCACACACCCACAACTCCAGGTTATACATATGCAAATGACTGGTTTTAGAAACTTCGGCGCTGAAGGGAAACGGACGCGGGTTAACATACACACATACGTACATACACATACACACGTACATACAGACACATATATACATCATACACACACAGAGATCCAGTTGTCGGGGCAGCAAACACGTCCAAAATCTCACGAAGGACTGGGAGGAGTGCACGTGTTCGCAGGTGTCCATTCCCACGCACCCGCCAGCTCTTCCTCCTCCTCCCATCCTCCACCACCACCACCCTCCTCTCCCTGTACGACACGCTCTCCTTCCCCCTCCCCGGCACCAACACACAAACTCCACCCCGCTGCCACCCGCCACTCACTCCCTCGTTAGTGGTGGTGTAAAGCAGTCGTGTAGCGTCTCTCTCACTCTTGTTTTTACACACAAATTCTCCCCTCCCCCCCTCCCCTTGTGCTGCTAGGCCATACTCAACACATACTTTTGTGAGAGAGAGAGAGAGATAAAAACTCTACAAAATATTTATAACAAAAATCGAGGAATAAGTGACGTGGGAAGGTGGCCACTTTACCGTATATATCCATAAATGGTTGAAAATCTATGAAAGCAAGTGTTGTGAGTGTTGTGTTGGGGATGGCCATGGCCAGTGTGGCGGTGAGAAGACCCAGGATGATGTGTCCACACCACACAGCACCATGGCCCACCACCACGCCCTCCACCACGCCCACCAAGTGACGCTTCTCAAGAAACACAAACTGTTCTGCTTCACTCTGCCCGACCACGACATGGTGTCCGCTGGTAATACTGCCTCACTTAATGACCCTTGGTAATACTGCGTGTCTTAATGACCCTTGGTAATACTGCGTGTCTTAATGACCCTTGGTAGTACTGCGTGTCTTAATGACTCTTGGTAGTACTGCGTGTCTTAATGACCCTTGGTAATACTGCGTGTCTTAATGACCCTTGGTAGTACTGCGTGCCTTAATGACTCTTGGTAGTACTGCGTGTCTTAATGACCCTTGGTAGTACTGCGTGTCTTAATGACTCTTGGTAGTACTGCGTGTCTTAATGGCCCTTGGTAATACTGCGTGTCTTAATGGCTCTTGGTAGTACTGCGTGTCTTAATGGCCCTTGGTAATACTGCGTGTCTTAATGACCCTTGGTAGTACTGCGTGTCTTAATGGCCCTTGGTAATACTGCGTGTCTTAATGACCCTTGGTAGTACTGCGTGTCTTAATGGCCCTTGGTAATACTGAGTGTTTTAATGGCTCTTGGTAATACTGTGTTTCTCAGTGCATGTCGGTAAAGCTGTGTATTAGTTGACATTGACAGTGTCTCGTTGGGCGTGAGCAGCACTGTCTTGGTGTACAGGAATTGGTAATACTGTGTACCTTAGTGGGCCTTGGCACTGCCTCTCAAAGTTGATCTTGAGAAATACATGTACACATCCCTATGGAAATGTGTATAAATATGCCACGTGACTGTTGAAAATACCTGAAAAATTCCGCAAAATGAAGAGATGATTTTTGGCTTAGAAAGTGAATATAAATGTTGAAGATATTATTATTTATTTTTAGAATAGAAATTTGGGGGTTGTGTTAACCTGTTGGGTGTGACGTCATTAAGTCGTCTTAAGCACAACATGTGTGTTTAATGACGATTTCACAAGTTCTGCTTCTCTAGGAAAAAATATGAATAACTCAACTAAATACTTTATTATTATTATTATTATTATTATTATTAAAAACTCTCTCTCATATGTACACAAAACTACCCCACTTTGCACGCTACTTCCACTCCTTTTCGGTTTATTTTGAAGAGTTAAAAATTCGAAATAATTAGTATTATTCGAATCAGTTTAATAAAAAAAGGTATATCTTTGAAGCATTACTCGAGACACGCTTCATAATATGTGAGTCAATAGGGCAAATATTAATAATACTGATAATATAATATATACACACGGTAATATCAAAACAGAATGCCGTACTGCAAGATGACTATTTGAGAGCTTTATGGGTTCCAAGAGACCCCTGTACCAAGTCCATCAACATATTATTATGTTTCCTAACTTGTTGGATTAAATATATGACTGTTTGTTGATATTATGTGCCTGATTGTCCTGGATGATTTAATATAACTATGTATTTTAGTAATCTGTCGGTGTAATATCTGCAAGTCTGTCGAAGTCATCTGATGGAATGTTGAATTATAATGTAGATGGTGTCAAAGGCTATGACTCAGTGGTATAATGCAAAATATTGTCTATTATGAAGTTCCCTGGAAGTAAAGTGCAAAAAGGGTTAGTACGCTAGTATTTTTGTCTTTCACCCTGGCCGAGAAAAGGTCTTAATATAAAGAAACAAATTTTTTTCAGAAACTTTACACTTACGGTTATTTAAGTAATAGAGTACTTAAGTTGCATTAGTGGCAAACTGTGAGGTATTGTGTCACAGTTCGTTACATAACTCAAGAGTAATGGTGGCGTGGCGTAAAGATACGTGACACAGTCCAAAATGTGACAAGAGTTTAACTGGACAGTAAAATGACATAGTTTTGCAACAGCTAGTAACGTGACAATAACACAGTAACCTAATTTAGGAACATGACAGTAAGTAACGTGATAACCGGTAACTTAACAGTCAGTAACGTAGTTTTAGCATAAAAGACAGTCATTATCCTGACAGACAGTCAGCAACGTGACACAGACGGTCAGTAACGCGACACAGACAGTCAGTAACGTGACAGACAATTAGTAGCGTGACACAAACAGTCAGTAAGGTGACAGACAATTAGCAACGTGACAGTCAGCAACGTGACACAGACAGTCAGCAACGTGACAAGAGTTCGTCACCAGGCGCCTGTGACACTCAATAGCCTCATTACTAAAGTTGACCGTCACGCCTGACACAGTAAGGCTGAGGGTGGTGGCGCTGTGGTGGTGGGGCTCGACCTTATCGCGCCCGAGTGAAGCACTGTCCTCCCCCGACACGTAGATCATGGTGGTAGGAGGGATGCTGGTAGCTGCTTGTTAGGCGCCCCGGAGATGTTGATGATGGTGGTAGGGAGGGTGATGGTGGTTGTGGTAGTGCCTAGGGGGGGAGGTGTTTGTGTGGTGATGATGATGGTAGTGGGGGTAGTTGTGGTAGTATGGGTGGTGGTGGTGGTGGTTGTAGTAGGGGCTGCTTCTGGTAAGGGGATGATGGTCATTGTGGTAGAGGGAATGGTGGTAGTTCTGTGTTGATGATGGTGGTAGTTCTGTGTTGATGATGGTGGTAGTGTTGATTATAATGGTAGTAGAAGTATTGGTGATGTTGGTTATGTCGTGGTGGTGGTGACGATGGTAGTTGTTGGTGATTGTGGTTGTTTGGGTGAAGATAGCGATAATGACGATGGTGGTAGTTGATGGATGGTTGTATTTGTGTGATAGTGGTAGAATGGGTTGTGGTGATAGTTGTAGGATAATAACGATACTTTTTAAATGCTGATTGTGGTAGAGACGAATTGTGGTGATTGGGGTAGAGAGGAATGGTTGTGATTGTGGTAGAGAATAATGGTGGTGATCGTTGTAGAAAGGAATGGTGGTGATCGTTGTAGAAAGGAATGGTGGTGATTGTGGTAGAGAGTACTGGTGGTGATTGTGGTAAGAGAGTACTGGTAGTGATTGTGTTGCTGGGGTGACAGAGGCGATGGCGTTTGTGGGTTGGATGCTGATTGTGGTAGTAGTGCTTTTGGTTGTGTGATATATGGTTATATCATGGTTGTAGAAGGGTGATTGTGGTAGGAGGATGAGCAGTGGTCAATTTTGTGGTTGTAGCGGTGGTAATTGTTATGGTAGTGTGGTAGCAGATCAATGGAAAGAATGGTGGTGATAGTTGTTGTTGTGGTAGTGATACTGGTAGTAGTGATGGAAGTTTTGAGACAAGCGGTAGTGGTGGTAGTAGTAGTAGTACTAATGGTGATAGTAATGGTGGTAGTCGTAATTATTTCAGTAGTAGTAGTAATGAAAACCCATGGTGATGTTAATAGTTGAGGCTCTCTTGTTACCCATGGTAGTAATGAGAGAGAGAGAGAGAGTCTTTGTGTACGCTGACAAGTTATGGTATTGTTGTGTTTATAGTCAGGACGCTATTATTGGATGTTTACTGTATTTATAAAACACAAAATTACTGTTTATATTCTTATTTATTTATTTATTTTTATTTTTTGCTGTTAAGGGATGTCGTGGAATATGTAAATGTTTGGGAAAATGTTTATGGTATTGGTATTGGTTTGATGTTTTTGTTATGTTTCACATGGACGATGTTTTTGTTGTTGTCACATCAATGTTTTGTTTCGTATTTTTTTTAAGCATTTTTTTTTATACGGGACATAAGCCCACCTGTGGGATGTTGATGTTATGGTAGTGTTTAGTTTTGGTAGAATATGTTCTTTTCGTTTTTAAGATTCTGATTTTTCTTTACTGTTTTGGATATTTTCTTCTGAAAACAGTTTAAAGTTGTTATTTTTTTCTATATTTTCTGGAATTAGATTTTTCAATATACTGTAATGGCTTCAGCACTTAACAGCTTATTAGCCATTCGGGCACTGGTAGCCTATAGTACTCTAGTTTGTTATTACCCAGTGTTAGTACAGGAGGAAACTGGTGTATTTGATAATTTAAACCAATCTGTAAATAGGGGTGGTGACGTAGATGATTATACTGTAATACAAACTAAAAGAAGATATTGGAAGCATAATGTATTGTCTGATGGTAGACCCTGCTGCCATATGACATCAAAAATTGTGACGTATTTTTTATAATTTTTTATTAATTATTATTATTATTATTATTATTATTATTATTATTATTATTATTATTATTATTATTATATTTTCGCCCCCAGGCCCTGATGTGGGTCAGAGACCTGTGTCCGGGTGGGCTAATCCTGTAAAAAAAAATACCTGATATAACTTGACCTGAACTTAACCTGTGCACTTGATTATGTTATGATAGTAAATGGCGCCCCCCCCCCCCCTTGTTTTAGCAATATTTGGGTGAATATTTTCCATTAATGAAAACGTAACAAACAGACTAATATACACTCAGTACATTATTCTGTTTTTGTTTTCCAGGTTTGAGAGAGATGCCCAAGCTGGGTGAGAACAACAACAGTAACAATAACAACAACAACAATAACAACAGCAGCAGCAATGGCACCAGCAGCAGCAACAGTGTTACCAATGCCAGCACCAATGGCACTTCCGGCAGTGCAGGCAGTAATTCCAGTGACATCACCAGAATTCCAGGCCCACATTCCTACTCTCCAGTCCCGCCTCAGAAAACGTCTTGTGAGTACATGTAACACAATAAAGTAAATCTAAATGCTCGAAATTCATCAAACATAAACATTTGGTGAATTATAATTATTGAAATTATTGATTATGTTTGCTTCAGTTGCTAGATAGACACATATCTACCTTACTGACTTACCTGAAATTATAGAGTACTGGACTGGACACATGCAAAACATCACCATTATAATCATAGCATCACAAAGAACTGACGGGGTCTTAAAGAGGATTCAATGGTGATTTATGTAGTATTCTAGGAGGTGAGGAAGAAATATTAGATGAGGATGGGTGAAGTGATGGGGTCTGCAGAAGGTGGCACAGAAGGAGATATGTCAAGGTGATGAGGGACTACTTTAAAGTCTGATGCTTCGTTGGTCTGAAGTTTAGGTTAGGTTAACTTAGTTTAGACTAGGTGTGGTTAGTTTGGTTAGGTAAAGCTAGGTTAGGTTTGTTTAGATTAGATTAGTTTAGGTTAGTTTACATTAGGTGAGATTAAGTTAATTTAGATTAGGTTAGTTCAAGTTAGGTTAAATTAAGTTAGTTTAGGTTTGGTTAGGGTAGTTTAGGGTAGACATCTGGACCAACACACCACAATCATACTGACCTGAGGTAAAGGAATGTGGCTCTTAATATGGATGAAAGGTTGATAAAAATGACTTGTGGCAGTACAGGAGGGGGAGAGGCACACCACATAAGAGGTAGCATGAGTCAGAAACTTGAGTCGTTAGAGGATCAGTGAGTGTGTCAGTGGATCACTTCAGGGGTGTGACGAAACACCAGGCAATGGAGGCTGATTGTGCACAAGAGCAATGAAGTGAATGAAGATCGAAATCTCAATGACAAATCAACTTAGGCAAAGTGAATATCTGTTGTATTGAGGACATGGAGCAGTGTTGATGTTTCTTCTGCCCGACAAGTGTTCATTGATCATGTGATTATTTCAACAAATATTAAATAATGTACAGTAAACATCCTCCAATATTCACTAGTCATAAACATTTCATCTTTCACAAAATTTGGTAAATATTACAAGATACTTAAATATCATCTGCCCTCTCTGTCTCTTCAGATGCCAATGGGTCATACTCACCTCACAGCACCGTCAACGGTACACCCACGCCCTCACCACCTGCTCTGTCCTCACCACCCACACAAGCCCACGAGTCAGGCACAGGAGTTGGAGGCTCAAGGGATGCCCACAGACAGATCTCTAAGGTGGGTGGGTTTTTGCTTGTACAATATTACAAGTTCACTTATCCAAATACCTTTGTAATGTTGTTCTGCATAACCATATTGCCACACTTGATATCATTACAATTTAACCCTTAGTGCTCATCTGTATATCCAGAGGTCCTGCTTGGTCTCACCAATTTTGCCATAAATATCACTAAATAATCGATTTCTCGGAGCTGTTACTCCTTGTCTTGTGATTGGCTGGGTGCTCATGGTACAGGCCACACTCCTGCTGGTTTGAAAATTGATGTATTCAGTGTTCAGTACAGTGCTGTATACTGTATTAATTATTTTGGGTATGGTATATATTAAGCATGAGTAGTTTCAGCAAACAAGTGGGATGTCTGGGTATCTAAAATAATCATTAGTTAGAAACTCAAAACTATTCCCTTCAGATATGTAGACTTTTGTAATATTTTAAGGTACAGTACTCTAATTGTTAACACCTGTACAGTATGGCACAAGGTTGCTCACTCATACAACACTTTCAAGATTGTGGCTATATACTGTACAGGTATTTGTTAGTTTTTTCATGGGATGGTCACTTCTGTGGAAAGGGTTCAAGAATTTACCTTTACAGTTTTGTATCAGAATTGCTACTGTCCAGTGTATGGTATTTAAGCACTGTACGGTACAGGCATTCCCTGATGTATGAAAGGGTTCCATTCCTGTAAAACCTTTCATAAATGTGTTTTTTATTAATTGGATCACATTTGCCTACAGACTACCATTGCAATATCTGAGAGACAGGGGGTCCCCGACTTACGAGCGTATTATATTTTATTTACCTGGTGACTTATTTTTTACTTTCATTTACTGTATTTTGTTATTCTATTTCTTCTTTTGTCTTAAATTAAGTGATTTTAGATGTATATAAGGACTTAAGCTATGATACAGTGGGATTTTAAACATTGCTCTGTAAGTATGGTATGCACATAGCATGTGTTCCTCAGGAACGGAACCCAAACATCTGTAAAGCCTACAAAACATGTTCTAATGAAAATTTATTGTACAGAGTGTACACAACGATTATAAAGCCCAGCCAAGATATATGGTTTTAATTTTGTAGTCATGCAAATAAAGGAAACCTACTGTCCTGTACATGCACTATGATCTATACTGTACATTTTATCCTTTCCATTGACATCAGATCAAACACTGAGATCCTGTACTCAACACATCAGCATTCCCACAGTCAAAATATCTTGAGTCAGTGTCTTGACACTGCTTCACATAGTGGTCCTGTGAGCCATGATAACTAAAACACTACATGTACTGGTAGGTACAGTGGGGGGAGGGTTTTTTTTTCAGGGTTTGTTAAACTGGATCTTCATAAATCAGGGATTGCCTGTACTTCAGTGGCCAGGGTCTTTAACCCTGAATTAAATTGTCTGGCTTTATCCAAATAATAAATTAAAAGTGACATCCAATAGTGAAAGGGTTAAGCACTATGCACTTTTGAAGTCTTCGTTGCTCTGCTAGGTAACAACTTTAAATGATTAAGGAATGTGTAGTACAGTGCAGTACAGGTACAGTTAAAGGGATTCACCTGTGTGACTGGTTTACTGGAGCTGACCTTCATAGGTTTAGTTCAGGTGTGCTCACCTTTATGGTCTTGGCTGAGGGACACCTTCATGTATGACTAGTTCAGTAGACTTCCCATACAGTAGTTCAGGAGCGTATCATGTACAGGTGCTTGGCTGTGTGGTTATGAAGAATGTAGGAAAAAATGGCACAGTATATACCCAGCAGTCTACAAGTCTACTGCCCTTGAGAAACATTAATATAGCTCGTGGCATATTTTCCTTGATTGAGACACTCCAGTTCAGGAATATAAATAAATATTCTTGTTAAAACTCAGAGCTGCGCTACTTAAAAGATTACCTAGTCTATTTTGAATAACAAAACATTTATATATAGTAAGCACAACAATTCATGGATGGGTTTGACCTAATAAAGTTGAAGCCAAATGTTCAGCCAACTTAAATTTTCTATATATATACGTATATATATATATATATATATATATATATATATATATATATATATATATATATATATATATATATATATATATATATATATATATATATATATATATATATATATATATATATATATATATATACAGTATTAATATTTTTTTTTTTTTTTTAAGAATTAGCTAAATCACTGTTGAATGAATGAATCCTTCACTTTATTACACAGGTTTTTCTCTTGATGGATGTTGTCCATTTTTTGTTATTTGCATTATTCTTGTAAGAAAAGCTCAACCAAGAAAAGCTATTATCTTGTGTATGTCTGATTGTGCCCCTCATGGCAGTATACAGTTTGCTGAAAAAAAAAGTAAAGAAAAACGAATCATTTGCTTATACCTGTGTACAGTAATAAACAAACATGTCATTATGTTTCATCCACCACTGTTTGTTTACCATTAGCAGACGAGTGCATGACGTCATGACAATAAATCCAATAGCTGTACTGAACTGATATCCATTACAGTTTCCACATAGGTTGGATGGATATTTGAAGCTGACCTGGAAATGAGAATTTTAGTTTACCATCAACATATATGTGTGTGTTGTATTAATTTATAAGATTATTCAAGTACCCATCATTAATTACTGGGTATTGTGCATTTGTATTGAAATTCACCTTCCACGCGCGAGAGCCAAGTTCGACCCCAGCTTGGATTTATATAAGTGTATAACCTCTTCAGAGTATCGGTCCATTTTTCTCTTACCTAAGGTGTGGGAAACTTTTATTACCGTAGATTATAAGGACCCAATATTCCCGATACCATTCTCTTTCTCTCTTGGATATTTGGACGAGTTTGATGCAAATTTCTCGTCGTTCCTAAGGAGATAATGTACAAGTTTCATAAATTTTAATACACACAGGAAAATTTTTGTTCACTTTGTAGATTTTTTTTTTATAAGATAAATAATGTGACTAAAGGAGAGGATAATGTGGTGTGTTGTAGGTGAGGAGGTTCCTGACGACGCTACACCAGTTTGCTGTTGACATCTCTCATGACGTGGGTGACCGTGTGAGACACCTTGTACTTGGCCTCTTGGTGAGTCCCTCTTACTTCCTGCTTCTCGTCCCCCCCCCTCTCTCTCTCTCCATAGATTCCTCCTAACACATCACACACTTCCCCTTCTCTCCATAGATTCCTCCCAGCACATCACACACTTCCCCTTCTCTCCATAGATTCCTCCCAGCACATCACACACTTCCTCCTCTCTGCACATCACACTCTTCCCCTTTTCCCCATAGATTCCTCCCAGCACATCACACACTTCCCCTTCTCCCCATACTGTAGATTCCTGCCTGCACATCACACACTTCCCACAACCCATCAACATAAGTATAATTCTGTACTAATAAACAAAATATATTCAGAATCATTTACTGGTGAAGAAAGACTTCCATGAATGTTACAGAAAGCTTTTAAAAATCTTGGATACATCAGATACAGTACTGTAGTCTTATTTAACATCCCATCATCATTATTTATTTGTCAATTTCGTTTTCAGAGGAGATTTTAAAGAGATAATTATGATAACCTGTAAAACTGTCATTAGATATTTGCTTTTCCCTTTTTTACACAAACATTATAATTATCTAGCTGGTGAAAAGGCAAATGGTATTGTAATTAATATCAATCAACTGTTTTTGCATTACCTTGTACAGTATTACACTTGTACTCATAGTAAATATTATAAGTTTCCATCAATGAGAAGATAACACAAAGTCTTTTTTTTTAATTCAAGAACTCTAAGTGATTATACTGTACTGTACTGTACTATATTTCGGGGCACTGACATGATCACACTTCATTCCCACTGATTTTGGGGAATCATTTTATTGTGCTTCGTAAAATATAGTAATCATATAGGGTTTTCAAATAAGAATATGACCATGGCAAGTTTAAATTTGTATACATTACTCGTATATTAAAAGCTGAATGTCTTTATTTATCACAGAGTGGTGGTGTGAGTGTGGAGGAGTTCCATGGAGGACTGCAGGAGGTAACACATTTTCCTCTCCGCCCGTTTGTGCTGCCCTTCCTCCGCTCCCATCTACCTCTTCTTCAACGTGAACTGCAGAGTCTCGCTCGCCGTGCTGCTATGGTCAGTCACAGGGAAGGGGAGAAGGGCAATCTAGCTAGAATGTTAGTTTGTGAAGTTAAAGGAAATTAATTGATGTCTAATTGTTTTCATCACATATTACGAGGTTTAGAAATGCATATTAAACCCTCAACTGTTTTTTGTTAAATGTGCACTACAGTACTTTATTCCTACGTACATGAGCTCTTCCATGATACACTGGGTGGGTAAGCTCTAACAACACAATTATGTACAGTATAAGCATAAAGAGTTTGTTTTATTAATACACTGTATTGGCATTAGTCTGTATGTTACATTCCTCCTGCAGTGATTTAAAGGCAGGTAACATAAGGCAACATTAAACCAGAAGTGATTGAGTGGTGAACTTGGGAATACAGAATAGCTTTTGTGTTTTAGAGATGAATGGTGCTATTGACTGTAATGTGTCTACTTGTTAGTGTTTGCTTGATAATTTTGACTAATTTCCGTGGTGAAGTTCCTCCAAATATACCTGACAGTTTTAACTGACTGTATGGTGGCCCTAACCAAACATATGGAATACTGTACTTATATAAGAAACACTAAAGCATGGGCATTACCCTTAAACTCCTGGACTGCTCCATGTGAAGAGGCTGGCAGCACCACTTTCAGTGTAAGGCAAGAAGGGCCTCTTGTCTGTCAGATGACACAGCAGAAATTCAAAGGGCAGGAGTATGAGCTTCCTTGTATTGTCAATTATATTTAGATTGTATGAATTCACGTGGGTTTTAACCCCTAACATCGGGCTTCACTGGTCCTAAATCAACCAATAAATCCAAGATAATTGAAGAATTGACTGTGGTTCTGGATGTTGTGTCCTGTTGCTAGACATGTGAAGGTCAACTGGCAAAAGGTGGGCTGTGCCAGACAGTTCTTTAGTGGCTTGGTTGTCACAGGTCATGTGTTGATAACCTGCAGATCATATCTAATAAATATTTCCTAATGACAATTCCTTGCAAACCTTGAGAGTCTTACTGTTGTTTTGTACAGTATGGTACTGTACTGTTTATCTTTTATTTCTGTACATTGACAGTCTGAAGATATTCTTTCCTCTTTATTGTTTCCATAATCTTCAAGTCTATCAATAAAAGTCATTATTACAGACATTATGGAACTTTGTTTTCCCTTGCAGCCAGTGTCACAATATGTGGCTGTTCATGAGGCAGCATTGTTGGAAGCAACTGCAGGAGAACCTACTGATTTCTTCTCCTCTGAGGTCACTAGTAGCAAACGGCGACATGAAGGGTGAGTGTTTGTAATGAAGTAAAATTAAGTAACTATGTCAATAGGCAAGTTCATCAAGCATATGATGGCATGAAACCTTTTCTCCTGCCACCTTACTCAGTCAATAATATAAGACCTTTTCTTTAGTTATCATCCTCAGTTAGTAATATAAAACCTTTTCTCTTGTTATCATCCTCAGTCAATGATATAAGACCTTTTCTCTTGCTATCATCATCAGTCAATAGTACTGAATAGTAATGAATATTTCCAGGTATTTTGAGAATGGTGACAGTGGAGGAGGTAGTGGAGGGGGAGTGTCTCCACCACCCACAAAGAGACTGGGAATTTTCTCCCCTCCATATCCAAGTGTGGGCATGAGTCCTGACCCTCCCCTACACCCGCGTGACTACCGCACCCCGGCCCCTCCAGACGATGAGTGGAAGAACATCCACGTGGTGAGTATAGTTACCACATACATGTATATTGAATCATGAGACTGTGTCAAGGATGGTCTGCTCCATTTTGTTTTCTCCACTGATGTGTCAGTGAGACACTTCCTCCTCCATTCATACTTCCACTTTCATACAAAATTCATCTCCAGAGTCTTACCTGATATATTCCTTAATTTTAGTACATATTTCATCTATCTCCTATTCAGTCCACTTTTTTCCTTATATCTTACCTTCATCTGTATTGTTGTAGTTCTTTACTTCCTTTGTTGTATGTCATATATTCCACATATCTCTAACATTAGATGTGTCACTCTAAACACTTAACCTCACATATGTTTCTCTCTATTCTTTCTCCACCATTCTACATACGGTATTAAAGATTTGAAATGTACAGTACGTATTGTAAATTTACTGATTTTTTATATACCTGTACTGTACATTATTAATTCTTCTTAAAAAATTTAATATTACAGCACCTTATTACTTACTAATATTTTCATGCTTTATTATGGTGCTTATTGACATTTTTAAACATACAGTATTGTATTTACACATTGAATTTTGCCTTTCAGATGCTAACATGTATCTTGAGTATGGTGGAGAAGACTCGTCGAGCACTGACAATGCTGCAGCAGAAGGAGGATCGTGATGGTAGTAGCGGAGTGTCCCGAGTAAGTGGTATGAGCGCTGCAGATCTTCGGCATCGGGCTGATTATGATGCAGATGTGAGACGTCATGCTGCTGAACTTGTGGCTCAATCTATCCGCACTACAGAGGAGAGGGTGTCAGAGGTCAAGCGCAAGGCTGGTGAGTTATCTTGATGAAATTTATGCACAGTAATAGATTTTTTTATTATATCTTTGAGTAGATGCTTGTTTTCCTACATGATTTTTGGCTGAATTCAGTACTGTACAGTATTGGAGATCAGAATTTGAAAGTTCAAATTGGTTGATACAAGTTACAGTGTTACTGTACACTGATCAAATATTTCACAGTGACTAAAACAGAGCAAAATCTGAATGATAATGTTTTACTCTTACCAATAATGGCAAAGTATTACAGCGATCACAAGGTTAGGCAATGATTAATAATGATAATATTTGAAACATGAGCGTGGGCGGACGTGATAACATTTAAACAAAGTGCAGGACTGTAGTTTGTAAGGTGGCCGTGAGGTGGCATGCGGGTAGGTGAGCTGCGCGGAGGATAAAAAAAACAGTGAAGTAGTTTCTGTGCATATCGGCTATTATGGATTTGACAAGTGAAGAGAAAGATGCACTTCCCCAGTGTTTACATTCTGCACCAACAAGTTAGCCTAACTATAACTATCACTAAAATGGATTCTGCTTAATGTAAATAGTAAGAGGGTGTTAAAACCACATGAACATTAATGCAGATTATCATAAAATGGATGACCGTAAATAGGGGGTCACCGGTATTAGCAACTGAGAATTAGTCAAATAAAAATGCATAAATATTCAATGATGATGAGAAAAAATAGAAAAATTATATTTACCAGTAGATTTACGGTACTTTTTTCACAAGTGAGTCGTTCAGAATGATATTGTCTGATACTTTTAGTTATACTTACCGGAACAGTACTTCAAAATAATACAGTTGTCTTCTGTTTACTCACCAGAGGAGGCAGTGTCAGAAGTGAGGCGAGCAGCCGTAGCAGAGGTGCAGCGAGCTGTTGGGGCAGCTGAGGCGCGAGCACAGGAGTTGGTGGCAGCGGAGAGGGCCAAGGTTGAAGCTCTACTACGGGAGGTCGGGCGGAGAGACCCCTCAGAGCCCCGGGCTGAGCCTCAACAGGTACCTAAGATACTTGCTGTTGTAGGGTGATACATTCACCTCAACAACAATATGTAGGGGTAATAGGTTTTATAGCTGTTTCTGTAGGAGAGAAGAGTATATTGACACACTGGGGCTGGAGGTATTAAAACACTTGCTGTATAAAGGATTACATTCATGACTTTTAAGCACTATAATGGATCTAGCCATGAACACAAATATTTTCTGTTAGAGGGATTGTATTGATCTCAATACTTCCTAAAATACTTTTCATGGGAGGATATGTAAATATAACTACACTGCAGAAAAAGTGACAGACAGCACAAACACTTCTGATAAGGGAATTTATCTTGAAGTAGCACTCTGTAAACCCAGTAACAAATTAAGCAAGATGTGAGTAGAGAGAAACAGATAATTTGTTTTGTCTTCTGTGATAGATGAACTCACCATAAGACAACAAACACTGAAAACTTTTATATATATATATATATATATATATATATATATATATATATATATATATATATATATATATATATATATATATATATATATATATATATATATATATATATATATATATATATATATATATATATATATATATATATATATATATATATATATATATATATATATATCTTTTAACTATACTTTATTAATTATAACTACCAAATTCAGAGACTTTTTATATTATGTAATGCTTAACCCACCGTGTATGGTCACTTAACTCCCTGAGTACAATGTCACTGTATTTAATGATGAAGACATTGTACTCAAGGGATTAAGTCACAAAATTCAAAGGGCTACATCATCATGCTCAAAGAAATAGATCATCATATTGAAACCTCATATTCAAAGTATTCATTCATGTCCTTAAGTGGCTAGATAATTGTACTCGAGGGGTTAAGATATCAACCTCATTGTTCCTGTTTAAATTTGATGATTCACCTAATATGGTGTTTCAGCACTGACAGGACCTATTTAATTTATGTCACAATTATGGCATTAGTAAAGTCTGTATTATTGTACAAATAATATGTAACGGGGCAATATTGGAATTTCCCAAATGTAGTACATCAGGCATTTGCTTGTTTATTGAAATGTTAGGAGAGTCGTAACCGAGGCATTGATCAACAAAATAGTATCGAACACATGACTTATAATATACAAGATGTCATCCAGCTTGCAGGAAATTAACTGAATACTGTATGATGCAGTACAGTACAGTAGTACAGTACACTGTATTGAATTTTTGGCTTAACTAATTACAGTATAGGAGCAAAAAGTTCTTGACTAAGTAATTTTGGACTTAAGAAGAACAACTTCTCTGAGTCATTGTCAAGATGTTCTTTAGCATGATGGATAATTTTTTAATAAAAATATAGTGGAGTTGGGCTTTATTAATTTTCTGTGAAAGAGGAGTCATTGTGTCGCAGCGAGAACACCTATGTAGTACCTGTACAGCACCTGATGTGTTGCTCCAGTAACTAATGGCTATGGAGAACAACAGGTTGATAGACTTGATTTACAAAAAGAGGTTGATAGCGCCTTCATATTTGCCAAGTAAAACGTATTCAATGTAGGTTCATTTGTAGTTTTCCACGAAGGCTCCAGACATGTGATTTAGAAAAAAGCTTCTATGAATGAGCAAAAGAACATCGTATATTGTGTAGGTAAATTTTTTTTTTTTTTAAGCTGGAAAAAGTAATTTTAGATGACAGTTTCTCTCACAGCACACAGTTAAAGTCATAAAGGTAGCCCAAAACTTTGCTCAGTGTCATGGCTGTGTTCAGGTCTTGTTAAAGGACATTATCTGTATTTATATTAACTCGAACTCATGTAGATCAGATGAACAAATGGCATTGACTTCAATAGCTCAGATTACCACTGGAAGTTATATTTATAAATTATAAGCAAAGTAATATTTTGGAGCCAAGTAAATATTGTTAAACACTACAAAACAACAAAACTTGCCAGAAAATCAAGAGGTTGCCGTACTAGCCCCGGCCCCTCCCCTACACGCGCTCCTGACTGTGGCTCTCCTCCAGGCGTGCTGGAACTGTGGCAGAAAGGCCCACGAGACCTGCAGTGGTTGCAACGTGGCACGGTACTGTGGCCCCTTCTGCCAGCACAAGGACTGGGACTCCCACCACAAGGTGTGCTCGCCTGCCCTGGCGTCCACGTCCTCCTCGTCTTCGTCTTCTGCGTCCTCTTCCTCCGCGTCCTCGTCCACTGCCATCATCGCCGCCCTCGTTTCTAAAAGTCAATTCAGCAAAACTTCTGACACAACAAAGACAGAGTGACCAAAGGTTAAAGGATCTCTGAAACGGAAATGCCGGAGTAAGACAAAAATAATCGGCATCTTTCATAAAGATTAAACCTTAATTTTTGTTAAACTACAGTCAAGTGCAGTGATTATTTCTGACTGTTATTTGATCAATATTTGTAAAATTTTCACATTTCAGTGGATATATCAGTGCAAAGATTGACCAAAGTTTTTTAAGTTTATCATGCAAGATATTTTAGTGTTTCAACAAGACAGAAGACTATAAAAACTTATAACAAACTGGATGATACAAAAACTGGAGGAGAAATATCACAGCCAATGATGTAAATATTGTTGGCTGCAAAAACCAAATGACATAGTGACTGCTCAGAGCTTTACAGATACAGTACTAAGTGTGACTGATTGGAAATGTTGGTTTTGATATGATCTTCAAAGTAGTGTATGAAAATCCTTCATTTTATATATCAAAGACTTAACAGGACCTTTGATATTAACTTTCTGTACCTCACTTGACGTAGACTGGTACAGCCTATGCATGTCAAGATGGGAACAGTGGCTGGGTGTTGTGTCGAGGCTGTTGTTAAGAACACAGTGGCGGGAAATACCAAACTCTTGGATGCAAAACATTACCTGGAATTTGAGAATAAAGAGAAATGACTAACAAAACTGCCACAGTGTATACAACGATATCTGGTTCATCACAAGAGATCATTATCATCAATATTCTTGTTACTTGGATCACTCATGTCCTTCAGTATGTTGATGCTGGAATTAATATATTGAAATTCATGGTAAATAAAATTTATTTATATTTGTTGTTCTTTTATGAATACAGTAATCACTTTGATCATTTGCAGGGAGAAGTCAGTGAATCTTTTTGTGTATTATGTTTTAGATGTGTTTTTGAGTTAACAACTTCTGAATACTGTAGTGTACTGTACTGTACTGCACTGTACTGTACTGTACTCTACTGTACTGTGCTGTATTGTAGTGTGCTGTGCTGTACTCTATTGTACTGTACTGTGCTGTGCTGTACTATATTGTACTGTGCTGTACTATATTGTACTGTGCTGTACTATATTGTACTGTGCTGTACTATATTGTACTGTGCTGTACTGTACTGTACTCTATTGTACTGTACTCTATTGTACTGTGCTGTACTGTACTGTATTGTGCTGTACTCTATTGTACTGTGCTGTACTGTACTCTGTTATACTGTGCTGTGCTATACTGTACTCTATTGTACTGTACTGTACTAGTAAATTTTATCATTTTCGTAATTTAGTGAGAGAGATGAATCAGGAACACCTGTGTACTGATGAATCAGGAACACCTGTGTACTGATGAATCAGGGAACACCTGTGTACTGGTGAATTAGGGAACACCTGTGTACTGGTGAATTAGGGAACACCTGTGTACAGTACTGATGAATCCTCAGTAAGACTGATATTGTATACTGTCACCATGAAGTATTGTTGTGTGATGGTGAATGGTCAGCAAGTGAGGAGATAAGAATAAGTGAAAGTGTTGCCATGTTGGTTCATACAACACTGCTGTTGAGCCGAGATAAATACTGGTTACAAGGGTGATGACTGTCAGTAAAGATTCTTCTGAGTGAATCAGATGAATAAATAACAACTAGGACCATCCATCCATCCATTCTG
This sequence comes from Homarus americanus, assembly GCF_018991925.1. Taxonomy (NCBI): domain Eukaryota; kingdom Metazoa; phylum Arthropoda; class Malacostraca; order Decapoda; family Nephropidae; genus Homarus; species Homarus americanus. The sequence goes on from NW_024735011.1 coordinate 743,235, forward strand.
TGATGTAGGCACAGTACCAATCTCTTCCTCTTTTATTCTTTTGGCAATGAAGGACAATTCTGCACAGCCTGTACACAGTGTCAATTCAGCTCAGGACCAGCAGATGACTATGGCCAGCTGATATGTTTTTACAGTTAAGTCGAGCAGAATGTGTTTAATGAAGTTCCTTCCCATGAGAAAAGGACTTGGTTAGGGATTAAACCCAGCACCTTAGACTCAAATATTGGTCCTTTGCTTAACCACCCTGCTATGATATCACCCTTATGATTAGAATTTATCTGAGTTCACCAGAAGAGTTATTGCTGATGATTGTGAAGAAATTATCACCAAAAAATAAGAGAGTTTCCTCTCAGAACTGGATTGTTGATGACATTACTGTGAAAAATAAAACTGCAACTTGTCAGTAATAAAGTGCCCACACAACACTTGCACATGTGTGTTGTCACACTGATCATATGACGGGTCAGTATACTACATACTATATATATAATAATCAGTACAAATATTGAGCCAGAAGATAGAGACATCATACAGTAATGTGCATCACGGACCTGTAAACCAAAGATTTAGGAATAGACAAATTCCAGCAACGACCTAAAGCTCCACCCTGCAGGTGGTGACCACATATTGACCCTAATAAAGCTGGCAATAAGGATTTCAGTTGCATGGTAGAGTAACTTTATTAGAATAATTTTTTGTGTCTAGTCACAATGTGAATGTTAATCATGATACATAGATTTTCAGTGTTTTGAACATTTGGAAACTGTAATAGATTTTTGATACCTTTAAATGTTGTTAAACAGTGAAAACTCCGTAAAGGTTAAACTTACTGAAGAATTCAGATGTAATTACTATTGTACTTTATTTAATTGCTGGAATTTTCTTAATATGTTTTTTGATAATGTGAAATATTGTAGGATGTTACTTCAGTAAGTTCTGACTTGGCCATTGTCTCACAGAATCCAAAGCCCCGCCCTCACCCATCAATTTTCATGCTTTGGTTGGTAGTCAACTTCCATTTCAACAAGGAACCTCATGTCACTGCTATGATAATGCTCTCTCATTTATTGCTGTAATTAGTAAGTAAGCCATATACTCATATGTCAAGATAATATTATTTTCACTCCATGAGATTAATGGAGATTCAAACATCGTGCATTACATCTGAGATTATCTATCTTAGTAGCTGACTCAGTGATGGTCCCACACCAAGATCCTTATGAGGTATATATACCTATACATGGATATCTAATATACATAAGATGAAGAAAATGATTGCCAAATTAATTGTTGATGACTGTATATATGTTACTATTTATTTACAGGGGAAAATTAACCCAGAATGCTCTAAATGTTTTTCATAAATGTACTTTTTGTTTTTCATGCCATCAAGGGGTAGATATTTTGCCATTACCAGTGATGGGAATTCTGACATAGGAGAACTTGTGATGGAAAACTGGAATGGGGTGCAAGAAGGAAGGAAAACAAGAAAGAAGATTTTAAGAATGAAATTGATGGCTTCCAAGACTTACTTTTCAACTCTTGGCAGAACATTTACCCCATGCCCTCTCATACACCACTTCTAACCTTATTCAGAAATGAAAATAATTTGAACTCTTTGTATAGTGACACTCCTTATACACTCACAGACACATGAACACTTACACTGTTGAATTATGTGTATTGTATACCAGTGTCCTTGTTTTGTAAATAGACCAAGTTTTATCACTCAATCTCTTATTATCCTTATCTGGACACTCATATCTTAACAATTACAGTACAGTATATGTATATATATTGTTTTGCCTCAGTCACCTAGTTTAGTAGGGTTTTATTAAGGTGAGAAGCAGCTCGGCAGGATGAGAGGCAACCAGGGAGGATGAGAGGCAGCCAGGGAGGATGAGAGGCAGCCAGGGATGGTGAAAGGCAGCCATAGAGGGTGAAAGGCAGCCAGGGAGGGTGAGAGGCAGCACGGAAGGGTGAGAAGCAGTTAGAGAGGGTGAGAGGATGCCAGGGAAGGTAAGATACAGCCAAGGAGGTTGAGAGGCAGCCAGGAAGGGTGAGAGGCATAAACTGGAAGGGTATGGGATTGGGGGAAGTGTCCAAGCGTGGATCGGGGTCTTTCTTCATGATTGCAAGCAGCGTGTGGTGATAAATGGCACAAAACTTGTGTACCCATGCCAAGCAGGGTACCACAGAGCCATGTACTGGGCCTGTTGTTTGTTTGTATGTTTGCTTCATAAATAATATGCCAAAAGTTATACACTCCACGTACAAATGTTTGCAGACGATGCCAAGCTATTCAGGGAAATTAAGAACCAAACAGATTGTGAAGAGCTGCAGAAGGATTTCTGTGAGCTTCAAGAATGGTTGAAGAAATGGCTGCTAAGATTCAACAGCATGAAGTGTAAGAGGCTGCACCTGGGATGTACCAACAGTAAGGAGGCTCATCACACATTCCAACAGGTCGAAGAAACTACATTAAAAGAGACCAAATGTGAAAAGGACCTGCGTGTGTATGTTGGCATTAAACTAAAGTTTTTGGACCATTGTGAAAAGGTGAATCAAGCAACTAAATTAGTAGGTCTTATTTTTTGCTTTTACCCTCTTCACCACTGATCGGCTCTTTCGCCGCTTGGGCAGTCAGTCACGTCTCTGCTACACCTCCTCCCTCACCTCCGACCCTCTCCTACACGTCCTCCCTCACCTCCGACCTTCTCTGTCACGTCCTCCCTCACCTCCGACCTTCTCCGTCACGTCCTCCCTCACCTCCGACCCTCTCCTACACGTCCTCCCTCACCTCCGACCCTCTCCTACACGTCCTCCCTCACCTCCCGACCTTCTCATCCCGTCCTCCCTCACCTCCGACCCTCTCTACACGTCCTCCCTCACCTCTGACCCTCTCCTACACGTCCTCCCTCACCTCCGACCCTCTCCTACACCTCCTCCCTCACCTCCGACCCTCTCCTACACCTCCTCCCTCACCTCCGACCCTCTCTACACCTCCTCCTCACCTCCGACCTCTCCCGTCTCCCTCACCTCCGACCCTCTCTACACCTCCTCCCTCACCTCCGACCCTCTCCTTCACGTCCTCCCTCACCTCCGACCTCTCTACACCTCCCCCTCACCTCCGACCCTCTCCTACACCTCCTCCCTCACCTCGGACCTCTCCTACACCTCCTCCCTCCTCGGACCCTCTCCTACACCTCCTCCCTCACCTCGAGCCCTCTCCTACACCTCCTCCTCACCTCGACCCTCTCCACGTCCTCCCTCACCTCGGACCCTCTCCTACACCTCCTCCCTCACTTCGGACCCTCTCCTCACCCCCCTCCCTCACCTCGGACCCTCTCCTACACCTCCTCCACCTCCGACCCTCTCCTACACCTCCTCCCTCACCTCCGACCCTCTCCTACACGTCCTCCACCTCGGACCCTCTCCTTCACGTCCTCCCTCACCTCCGACCTCTCCTACACGTCCTCCCTCTCCTCCGACCTCTCTACACCTCCTCCCTCCCTCGACCCTGTCCTACACCTCCTCCCTCACCTCCGACCCTCTCCTACACCCCTCCTCCCTCACCTCCGACCTCTCCTACACCTCCTCCCTCACCTCGGACCCTCTCCTACACCTCCTCCCTCACCTCGGACCCTCTCTCACCTCCTCCCTCACCTCGGACCCTCTCCCTCACCTCCCTCCCTCACCTCCGACCCTCTCCTACACCCCTCCCTCACCTCGGACCCTCTCCTACACCTCCTCCCTCACCTCCGACCCTCTCCTACACGTCCTCCACCTCGGACCCTCTCCCTCACCTCCTCCCTCACCTCGGACCCTCTCCTACACCTCCTCCCTCACCTCGGACCTCTCTACACCTCCTCCCTCACCTCCGGACCCTCTCCTACCTCCTCCTCACCTCCGACCCTCTACCACACGTCCTCCCTCACCTCCGACCCTCTCCTACACCTCCTCCTCACCTCCGGCCCTCTCCTACGTCCTCCCTCACCTCGGACCCTCTCCTACACCTCCTCCCTCACCTCAGGACCTCTCCTACACCTCCTCCTCACCTCGGACCCTCTCCTACACCTCCTCCCTCGCCTCCGACCCTCTCCTCCACCTCCTCCTCACCTCCGACCCTCTCCTACATGTCCTCCCACCTCGGACCCTCCTACACCTCCTCCTCACCTCCGACCCTCTCCCTACACCTCCTCTCTCACCTCCGACCCTCTCCTACACCTCCTCCCTCACCTCCGACCCTCTTCTACACCTCCTCCCCTCCTCAGGCCCTCTCCTACATGTCCTCCCTCCTCAAACCCTCTCTTCCGTCCTCCCTCTCCGACCCTCTCCCTACCTCCTCCCTCACCTCCGACCCTCTCCCTACACGTCCTCCCCTCGCCTCCGACCCTCTCCTACGTCCTCCTCACCTCCGACCTCTCCTACACCTCCTCCCTCTCCTGACCCTCTCCTACGTCCTCCCTCACCTCCGACCTCTCCCACACTTCTCCTCACCTCGGACCCTCTCCTACACCTCCTCCCTCACCTCGGACCCTCTCCTACACCCCTCCCTCACCTCGGACCCTCCTCCTACACCTCCTCCCTCACCTCCGACCCTCTCTCACACCTCCTCCACCTCCGACCTCTCCTACACCTCCTCCCTCACCTCCGACCCTCTCCACGTCCTCCCTCACCTCCGACCCTCTCCCTACCTCCTCCCTCACCTCGGACCCTCTCTACCTCCTCCCTCACCTCGGACCTCTCCTACACCTCCTCCTCACCTCCGACCCTCTCTCCTACACCTCCTCCTCACCTCGGACCCTCTCCCTACACCTCCTCCGTCACCTCCGACCCTCTACGTCCTCCCTCACCTCGGACCCTCTCCTACACCTCCTCCCCACCTCGGACCCTCTCCTACACCTCCTCCCTCACCTCCGGACCCTCTCCCTACACCTCCTCCCTCGACCCTCTCCTACACGTCCTCCCTCACCTCCGGACCCTCTCCTACACCTCCTCCCTCACCCTCCGGCCCTCTCCTACACGTCCTCCTCACCTCGGACCCTCTCCTCCACTTCCTCTCCCTCACCTCGGGCCCTCTCCTACACCTCCTCCCTCACCTCCGACCCTCTTCTGTCCTCCTCGCCTCCGACCTCTCCTACACCTCCTCCCTTCACCTTGGGCCCTCTCACCTCCTCCCTCGCCTCGGACCCTCTCCTACACCCCCTCACTCACCGGGCCCTCTCCTACACCTCCTCCCTCACCACCGACCCTCTCCTACACGTCCTCCCTCACCTCCGACCCTCTCCTACACGTCCTCCCTCACCTCGGACCCTCTCCTACCTCCTCCCTCACCTCGGACCCTCTCCTACACGTCTCCCTCACCTCCCACCCTCTCTCCTACACCCCCTCCTCACCTCCGACCCTCTCTACACCCCTCCTACCTCCGACCCTCTCCCTACACCTCCTCCCTCACCTCCGACCCTCTCCTACCTCCCTCACCTCCGACCCTCTCCTACACCCCCTCCCTCACCTCCGACCCTCTCCTACACCCCTCCCTCACCTCCGACCCTCTCCTACACCTCCTCCCTCCCTCCGACCCTCTCCCACCACACCCCCCCTCCCTCACCTCCGGCCCTCTCCTACACCCCTCCTCACCTCCGACCCTCTCCTACACCTCCTCCTCACCTCCGACCTTCTCCTCCACCTCCTCCCTCACCTCCAGCCCTCTCCCTACAGCCCTCCTCCTCACCTCCGACCCTCTCCTACACCCCTCCCTCACCTCCGACCCTCTCCCACCACCCCTCCCTCACCTCCGACCCTCTCCCTACACGTCCTCCCTCGCCTCCAGACCCGCAGGCGCCACTCATTCTTACGGCCCCCTGCCGCCGTTAATCGCCCGTAAGGCGATTGCCGCCACTCATTCTTATGGCCCCTGCCGCCGTTAATCGCCCGTAAGGCGAGTGCCGCCACTCATTCTTATGGCCCCCCTGCCGCCGTTAATCGCCCGTAAGGCGATTGCCGCCACTCATTCTTATGGCCCCCTGCCGCCGTTAATCGCACGTAAGGCGATTGCCCCACTCATTCTGATGGCCTCCCTGCCGCCGTTAATCGCCCGTAAGGCGTTTGCCGCCACTCATTCTTATGGCCTCCCTGCCGCCGTTAATCGCCCGTAAGGCGATTGCCGCCATTCATTCTTATGGCCTCCCTGCCGCCGTTAATCGCCCGTAAGGCGATTGCCGCCACTCATTCTTATGGCCTCCCCTGCCGCCGTTAATCGCCCGTAAGGCGATTGCCGCCACTCATTCTTGTGCCCCTGCCGCCGTTAATCGCCCGTAAGGCGATTGCCGTCACTCATTCTTGGCCTCCCTGCCGCCTTTAATCGCCCGTAAGGCGATTGCCGCCACTCATTCTTATGGCCCCCCTGCCGCCGTTAATCGCCCGTAAGGCGATTGCCGCCACTTTCTTATCGCCCTCCTGCCGCCGTTAATCGCCCTAAGGCGATTGCCGCCACTCATTCTTATCGCCCCCTGCCGCCGTTAATCGCCCGTAAGGCGTGCCGCCACTCTTATGGCCCCTCCTGCCGCCGTTAATCGCCCGTAAGGCGATTGCCGCCACTCATTCTTATGGCCTCCCTGCCGCCGTTAATCGCCCGTAAGGCGATTGCCGCCACTCATTCTTATGGCCCCCCTGCCGCCGTTAATCGCCCGTAAGGCGATTGCCGCCACTCATTCTTATGGCCCCCTGCGCCGTTAATCGCCCGTAAGGCTTATTTATAACTGTTTGACACTCCACGGACTACAATTTGAACATTTAATAAATAACCTATGATTCCGGACTTTTGTTACACCCTGTACAGTATGATCATCACGTGGAAGGTTAAATGGTTGTTTTAATTGATAAATTATCTAAATAATGCTTCCAAGCAACATATTATTCATTGATGTAAGCTTGACGAGGATAATTTTGGCGAGTTTATACAAATGTTGATCTTGTGTTCTGACCATACTGAACTGCCAGTAATCTAAAATCACTGCATCATTTTTTATTTACTTTTCTTGACTACTAAAATTTGGGATAACTCTTCAAGTGATGAACACCTCTCAAAATAGTTGGTACGCCTGCTCACCATATAAGGAACAGCTAGAGTTGAGGGTAGGGTTGGGGTGGGTCTGGGTGGGTCGTGATTTGTATGTCATACCAGATACTTCAATATAACAAGAAATCCATGAATATATACAAGAAAAGGGAAACCCCGGAGCACCTTAGCTGAAGATGTTTTGAATAAAGACGAAAGCTAAAGTCCTTCAGTGTTTCCCTTTCCCTGTGTGGTTTTATCGAGATTTACCTTGATCCATTTACCTCGTGGTAAAGATGAATATTTTACCAAGGAAGGGTTGCTGACTCGATCTCAGCCTTAATTGCCTGGTGAGGAGTTGAGGAACTGAAGTCCTAACACAAAGAGGGAACATCCACAATAAAGACTATTTGTAGGAAATATTTGTGTTTATTATTGCTGATGTTATAAATGATCAGTGTATTTATTTTCTTTAAGAGTGTATACTGTACTAGCTTAGTAAATACACTAACATTACGACATTGATCTAACCTTTTACTATAAAATTTTTAATTGACTGCTTCATGTCGTTTATAAGAAGAATATTATTCATCATTCTAGATAACCAATATCTTTCCCATCTAAAATATTTACTTTTCCTTGCAGTACAACACTTCCTGTCATCCCTGGGAGCCGTCCTCCCTCTACGTCCTCCAGGGAGGTGTGGCCGCGGGTCCCGGGGGTGAGGCTCTCATAACCCAGCGACGCCAAGCCTTATGAAACTTTATTGTCAATTAACCACAGTGTACCGGGCGGGGTCCTGGGTACTGTATGCCACACCACCCCTCCAGCAGTACTTATATGAGGCAGAATTTCGTTGAGATCCTAAAATTTATTTTTTCTTTTTATATGCAAAGCCAGCTAATGGGTGACGACCATATAAATAAGAGTAATAACTTCCTTTGAACATATGTAAATAAAAAATCCCAAAATATCACAGACAAATTAATGAAGGTCTCTGTGGTTTTAAAGATATCAGCATCTATTATGGTACGTAAACATTAGTATAGCAGATAGATAAGGATAAAACCCAATGTTACAGTGAACTTAATTTATAATTAACTAATGAAAGTAATAGACGAGTTGTCGGTCGGAATTTGTTCGTAAGATGGCAGGTCAATAGGTAAAAGAAACTCTTAAAATCACTATGGTAATGATATTTCTAAATAAATTGGGCCAAAAAGTGTAAAAAAAATTAGGGTTAAAGTTGCTAAAAAGTCACATGACTGCGAAAAGCTCTGGGATTTGTTGTGACGTCACAAGTTGGCTCGAGCCCCCGAGCAGGAGCCTGAGGCAGCTAGCTGGAGTGTATATGTTGTTACCAGCAGAAATACAGGACTTGTGGCCATACACAATGTTGATATACACAGGCATACCTTAAGTTTAGGTTAAAATAAATTACTGCTCAAGTATCATCGTGTGTATTTACTTGCTGGGTGCCAAAATTATGCAAAAGACCGATAACTCCAACATGGAAGTTTTCATCACTGTTCTCTATTTCATGTCTGGAAAATGTAAGTTTTCGTTTCTGATGTCTATATTTCATGTTGTGGAAAGACTAGGGACGACCATGGCCAGGGGACGGGCTTGAGGTGATCAGATGACAGATGTAATTTAACGTTTTTCATAGCTGGATGGCGGAGTTCTTGATAATACTCTACAATCATAAAGACATCTACTCTTGGTAAATTTCTTTCATCTGCCTTGGTGAACCCTAGAAGTAGTTGTCCAACCTTCAAGGCTCAACCTATGGTATTATTTTGGTTTCGGTCATCTGGGGTTATAGATTCTAACTATGGGATTAAGTACTTTAAACAATAAGACGCATTAACTATACTGGAGTTCTGTCGCCAATTAATTTTCTGTCGCATAAGAAAATACAGGTGTCAGGTTAGGTTATGAAAAGTTATATTACAAGTTATAAGGTTAGCTTAACATACACATAAGGGGTAGTAACACAAAACTAGTGATTTCCGATAGAAATGAAGGTCAAAATCGTTCATAACACACGCAAACTATTAGAAAAACATAGTCTGCATGTCTAACTACTTTTTCTTTTATCCTCTTCACCACTGATCGGCTCGCTAGCCGCCCGGGCGATCGGTCACATCTCTGTCACGCACTGTTGGCAAATACTGGGCATGTACCGCCTCCTGAATGTACCTGAACCCGCTCCAGTGTTGGTCAAGTCTTGCCTTGAAAGAGCTCACACTCAGTGCCGTCACAACACACTCTGGTAGATTGTTCCAAGAGTTCACAACTCTCACTCCGAAAAAGTTTGCCCTCACAGTTTTCTGGACTTGCGGCTTCTTCATTCTTGAGCTGTGACCCCTTGTGGGGCGAGCGTCCGCCAGCTCCAAGTAAGGACACTCAACTGAGTAGTGCCCCCTGAGATGCTTATACACCTCAACTAGGTCCCCCCTTGCCCATCTGTAGTATAAGCTAGGCAAGTTCAGGCGCTCCAATCTCTCAGGGTAGCTGAGGTGCCGAAGGGCAGGCACCAGTCTGGTGGCCCTACTTTGAACATTTTCAACCAACTGACAGTCCCTAGCATATCTCGGGGACCAGATGGGGTGACAGTACTCCAGATGGGGAAGCACTTCACTCCTGAAGATCGTTACGAGGGACGGACCGTCTAAATATCTGAACGACCTTCTTATAAGACCCAATAATTTATTTGCCTGATTTACCTTCTTCTCGCAATGGCCCGAGAACTTCAGCTCATTGTCAACATACACACCTAGGTCCTTCTCACACACAGTCTCAAATAGTGCAGCTTCTTCATCCCGTTGGGACATATGATACACCTCCTTACCGTTGGTACGCCCCAGGTGCATCCTCTTACACTTCGTGACATTGAATTTCAGCAGCCATTTCTTCGACCATTCCTGGAGCCCACAGAGGTCCTTCTGCAGTTCTTCACAGTCCGCTTGGTTCTTAATTTACCGAAATAACTTGGCGTCATCGGCAAACATTTGTATGGAGGAGTGTACAACGTCAGGCATGTCATTTATGAAACAAACAAACAACAGTAGGCCCAAAACACTGCCCTGTGGTACCCCACTTGTGACAGGTACAGATGACGATTTCGTGCCATTAATCACCACACACTGCTTGCGGTCATGTAGAAAGTCTTCTATCCACGCTAGGACATTTCCCCGAATTCCGTACCCTTCCAGTTTGATTTTCAGCCTTTCGTGGGGTACACTGTCGAAAGCCTTGGCAAAATCTAGGTAAATATTGTCGATATTACCACCCCGTTCCAGAATATGGGTCCAAATATCCAATACCTTGAGCAATTGTGTTAAGCAGGAGCGCCCCGGCATAAAACCGTGTTGGCAATCTTTTACAAGGTTGTTTCGTATTAGATGTTCCATTGCGGCATCTATGATAATACTCTCAAGTACTTTACATATTATGCTACAGGGATGACCAAAACTTAAAATTTACCCAATATAGCCTGTCTCGAATCTGAGCATCCACATACTTATGGTAGTTAAAGTAAAATTTTACCCATTAATTAATATAAATGATGATGCATCCCAATGCATTCTCAAAACAAAGTCCAGACAATGACATTACTTCTAAATTGACCCGTACCTCCATCTAGTACTGGTATACTCCGTAAATGCACTGGAAAAAGGGAACGTCTATCAGGTAAAAATACATGACAGCTGAGCTGGTGTGAACATGGGAGTTTTTAAAGTCCTTGAGCTGCTTTTCACTGCACATTTCTAAGTCCATGACTTAGACCATAAAAAACACCTAAAACTTACCAGAACGTGGCATTTAGGGTCTGCTGGGAAACTGGTGACGCCATTGCAAATGGCAGCCCTGTTTCTAGAGAAATAAACGTATTTCGACTATTATAGCAGGATTTTAAACTTTTATTGCAAATTATATATACTTTATCACTCCACGAATGTGGCAGAGTGTGTTTCTTGTGTTTACCCAGAACCGATAACCCGTCCATTGTTCGATACCTGTTCTCTTGTATAATCAATGTCCGCGCACTCACCGGTTATCACTCCACGCATTCCTGAAATACCTGAGTTGTATCTTTATCTGTTTATGTTTGTGTTTTGACTAAATATACAGTTTACAATTAATGCAATTGCCCTTAAAGCGTGGTAAAATAAATAAATAAATAAATAAATATATATATATATATATATATATATATATATATATATATATATATATATATATATATATATATATATATATATATACACAGTATATATATATGCAAGTAAATCACTTTAGTTGCGCGTGATCCAGGTATATGCTGATATGCCAAAGGTACAGAGAAATTGAGATACACAAGACGAATTATTATAGATAAATTGCTGTGTAATAGGCAGTTAGGTCACACAACTTCTTCACCAGCCCGTCACTCCATCAGTCACTCTTCCCCACTCCTTTTTCTCTTACCTCCTATCGTCTTATCACCCTCTCCAACCAACTCAGTCACTTCCTTTCTCACTCACCCCCATCCACCCACCCCCTCATCTCTCTCTCACTCTCTCTCTTGCTTATGGGGGTAACGAAGCGTGAACATATGAGCCGTGATCTATTTTCCACACAGAGGCGGACAGGAATCCTCTGGCATTGTTTCATCCTAAGACCGAAAAAAAAATAGTTAAATAATATAGAGAATTAAGGGAAACCTCTTGAAGGGGATTACCTGAAGATTAGCTCAGTTTATTTTTCTGGACGATTGAATACCCTAGGGGTAAGGTTAGGTTAGGGTAGCATTAGTATGGTTTATCAGTGAAGTAAGCTTAGTGCCTAATATTCAGGTGATGTATTTAAGGATATTATTGTGTAAAAAAAATCTTTCAATTGTGAAAACTACACTCACGAAATGAATATGTAAATCTTACATAAAAAGACTAAATGGCGAAACACTTTTAATCCGAGTTTAATTTATTTTCGCTGAGAAGTAAAAAAATTGCCATTATCACCTTTTGCTAAACTCTTACGAACCAGTCAGATACACATAGAACAAAGGCAAAGTTATAATGATATATATCTACCTACCTTCATCTTCCTCTGGCTATGTTGAATAATAAATTGGCTAAAACACGTCAAGGAGAATCCAATCAAAAATTTTATACAAGAGAGACGCTGGGCTATACCTTCCCACGCACTCCTTGTGTTGGCGTGAGGCGGAGTGTTCTGATGAAGCGGTCATTCTGGGCCTTGTGGGCGCGCTGCATTAGATGCGAGGTATACTGATAACTGGCCAAATAACACGGGTGCCGCCACGCCACGTCTGACACAAGCATGCATCATGCATGACCGACCGACCGAGTGAGTGAGTACGATCATTTTGCTGTGAGGTATGATTCTCTCTCTCTCTCTTTTGTTGCATGTGTTTACCGTGATATTTGCCGAAAGACTATAATTTCGAGTTTTTCCTTGTGAGTGAAATAAGGACATGGATGTACAATGACATCGCTGTAAGTACTTTTTGTTGAGTCTGTATCGTGAATGATTTTATACTTCGTTTTGACTGCTATAATCTTACTTTAACTATAGAATATTTATGACTGTTGTCTAATTTATAGTGAAGATGGAGAATCGAAAAGGAGACTACAAGGTATTCCCTAGAGCCTTGGCCGTTTATGTGATGCAAAATTGTGGTTCGGAAGTTTTTTTTTTTTTTAGCATGAAATCAATAAAGTCCACCAGCAGTATCACAAAGTGGTCTTTCTGGGGCAAATGGAAAATCTGAATCTTGAAGTAGGCTTAAATATGCCAGATAGAGAACTAATGGCCACACATATTGATGATTGATGAAGATGTTTTGATTAACGTAGAACCACCAGTAACACCCAAAGCATATGACGACTATGCAAAAGAAGCGCTTAATACCTTATATTGAATCGTTTTTCGTAATGGCTTAAAGACAGAAACAAGGATGAAACTAAGGGTTACTGATAGAGGCAGACCTCCCAAGACCTGGGATGCCCGGGTGGGCTAATCCCCGTAAAAAAAAAAAACATTGTGTGCCTATTAATGTTACGAAATCGTCATGTGTGCCCGTGATAAGCGAGGTACCACAAGGCATTGTACTGGGCATGTCGTTGTTCGTTTGTTTCATAAATGTTATGCCAGATACTAAACGCTTCTCCAGTCACATGCTTGCGGACTACACTTAAGTTATTCAGGGAAATTCAAAACCAAACGGGCCTACAGGCGGGCAAGGAGTGACTTAATGAAAGTCTATAAACACCTCGGAGGACTTAGCGCATACGAGTGTTCATGCCTGTAGATGGCGGATGCCTTCCCCACTAGAAGTCACAGCTTTAGGTTGAAGAAGCCACAAGCTCAGAAAATTGTCAATGCAAACTTTTTGGAGTGAGAATTATTGTGAACTCGTGGAAACAATCTGTCAGAACGTGTTGCAACGGCAACAAGTGTTAGCTCATTCAAGACCAGACTTGACCAACACTGGCGCATGTTCAGATACATTCTGGAATCCGTGTTTGCTCAGTATTTACCATCAAATATTGCGTAACAGATGTGACCGACCATCCAAGCTGCAAAGAGGGCGATCATTTGTGAAGATTATAAGGAAAAGTAACGTAAAAAGAACCGACGTGTAATAGTTACACCACCACTCAAAATCGTTTTCTGTGGAGAGAGAACAGAGCTAACTATATTTCCACCCGTAAAATTTTCGTTCACGGTTCCCGAGTCTACTCATAATTGAATTGTTCCAGCGCTCCCAGAAAATATAGGCTCCCTTAGATATTGATGAAGAGTACCGTGTACCTGGGAAAGTTATTTTTTTTACTCCGCAACCTTGCTGCTGCTAGTGACACATTCTCTTCAGTTTTTTATACAAAGAGAACTTGATTTATTGATTGGTGTTCGATGTTATGATGTTATCACGGCCCTTCAACTGTAATAAAAAAGTACAAGAGAAAGAACTGTCTGCTTGATGTTTGGAAAAGTTTGATGTTTATTCAGTAATTTTCTCATATTAATTCACATTCTCAGTATGTTAATATACAACATAGGCATGAAACCTCTGGCAAACAGTAAGCTAATTTAACCAAACCATTAGTCAAGGGCGGATACAAGGGGGTCCTGGGTATCCGGACCCCCCTCCCCCTTTTCATCAGAAAATACCAATACTTTTCTTTAATGCAGTTTTGTACTCAGGCATTTTTGTATAGTAAAAAGTAATTACTATTGACCTTAGAATATATTTTAATATCAAGTGCACATGGTTTCAAAATAGCCTCAAAATGCCCGTGATATTGGTCAGATTTCCAAAAAAAATCTGGGGCCTTAAAAAACCCCAGCTGGGTGGGCTCGCTTTGCTCGTCATGTTCCCCCATCCAAAACTTCCTGGACCCCTTATTTAGAGACAGTTTGATACAGGAGTTATTGGGGATCTAGCAAAAACGCGTATATCCCCCTGGTTCGACTCCTGGCCCGAGACGGATACAGGAAGTGCCAGCGCAATCTTATCAAACATCGCAAGTTTCCTGCCGGTACTCTGGTTTCCTCCTGTTCTAAACAATGTAAGTAGTAACAAGGAACAGCCTTGATGTAGGAACATGATGGGTGGATGAGGTGTTACTATTAATCATATTACAATAATTCTACAAAATAAGCAAGTTGGTTTTCTCACAGCACGGTACTATATATTGTTTTCAAGAATATATCAATGTCAACTACAGATGCTACGTTAATGCAATGCAAACAGTAGTATGAAGCAGTACTAGAAGTGTGATATACTCTACATATGTATATAAAACACTGTGTGTGTGTGTGTGTGTGTGTTCCTTGTGCATTTCCGCGGTTTTACAGATAGCGAGCTAGCATTTGGTGGGAGGTGCAGATAGCCAAGGAGATGTTCATGTACTATCTCTTGCCCATCCACCCTAGTGAAGCCGGGTAACTCGGTACATTTCTGTATATCACCAATGTTCGTTTGATCTCATATTTTTCTCTTGAGGAATCAGGTTGGCCTCTCCCCAAAACTGTGATATGCGGAACTGTGGCTGATTGTTTTTATTAATCTCAAACAATAGTTCTGGTCGAATCAGTTAGTATTGATAGTGTGAGGGGCGTCAAAACCCATATGGTTAACTATTCTTTTGTTTTGCTGATATGCGCGATAACAATGACTATAACGTGACATTTTCTTATATATGAACCAGTTATACTGCTGAAAATTTGCCTGACAGCAGTACTACCACAAACCTCGCGGTCATTATCAAAAATTTCATGCCATGAAAAAATGTTTCATCACTAAAGTGTGATTTTTTATTAAAAAAAGATCAGCGGGGCATAATGGAGACGTCCTCCAAGTTCTTTCTCACTGTACCAAAGCAAAAACTGAAGAGTAGCAGTAATGAAACCTCTCCTCTTCTCCCTAAATGTGCGGGTGATGTGGGCCGAGAATCTACGCCACCATCAACTTCCTCAAGAATCTGTGGATTCCTCAGCCAGGTCACAGTCGAGCCTGTCGCTTTCTTGACTGCCGTGTGCCTCGGCATAGAAATGGTCTTCCTCGTCAACCTTTGGGTTGACAAAACGTGTCAGTATCTTGGTTACAGTGAACATATTTGTCAGCAGTTGGACTCTGGAAGTTTCCCTACAGAGCAAGACGCCGTTCAGAGGAAAGTTAATGAATTGAAAAATGTGTACGGTCTTTGGATCAAGTACATACCAGCTACGTTTGTTGTAATAGTACTCGGAGCCTGGAGTGATATTCGTAACCGCCGACTGCCAATATTCCTCTCCACATTTGGATTATTCTTGAAAGCTACGGGTATCTTTTTAAACTCTTTCTGGCGAAGCCTACCTCCTGGGTACATTTTGTTGGCGTTGGTGCCGACAGGAATTTTTGGAGGCTTAATGGCACTCATTCAAGGATGCAGCGCTTATATCAGCGTTATTTCGTCCAAGAGATCTCGCACCTTCCGCATGGCTTTCGTGAACATGTTAATGCTCCTTGGTGCACCTGCTGGAAATGCGGTCGGGACATTCATATATAACAGCTATGGCTATAATTTCGTTTTCGGAGCAGAGATTGTTATATACATTGTTTCTATGTTGTACATTGTAGCCCGACTAGAGAAACATCCAGGGACTGACTCCTTACGACACCAACCACATTCGAGTGTGTTAAAGGTGTTGTCGCCGTCAAGTCTGGTGAAACCGTTCTCGGTGCTATTCAAGAAACGTGAGGGAGGTGCACGAGGCCACATCCTCGGTCATGTCATCATCATCTGGATCCTCCTGTTTGATACAGGTAAGGCTTATTGTATGGTTAGAAAGGGTTTTAAACATGAAAATTTACTGATATGCAAATTTTTCCATACAGCTTAGTTTATTTGATGTATCTGATGTACTAAAATTATTCTAGCGTTTAAGTAAAGGTGTGTGGTGACCACAAGAAGAGAATCATATGAAAAAGGTAAGGTAATCAGCAAGCCAATATCTGAAGCTTGTAAAAAGAAAAGGTTGGACTTAACAGCCTCTCTTATAAAATGTTGACCTCATTTTAAAGTGTAAGTTATGGATTTTTTCGAGGGACAGCCCACCCGGGCACAGGTAAATGACCCACATCAGGGCCTGGAGGGGGACTAAATAATAATAATAATAAATAAATAAAAAAAAGATCGAGGATGGTCGGCCCAAGGGCCACCTAGGCATGAATTTGTTAAGGTGTAGAAGCTGTCGCCAACACAACAACCACACCCTAAGTTAACGAGCTGCATGACCCAGTGTCAAGGAAGAGTCCGAGAAGACCGAACAACTCGCCAACTGTACTGGCTAACCATTACCCCGGAATATGATCCGCAAATCAATTAACATCCAGGTCCCCAATTACTGCTGGGTAGACAGGGACAAATGGCGTAAAGAAACTTGCTCATACTTTCACCCTGCCCAGGGGGTCGAACCCGGGTCCGTTCGCTTGCGAGGTTGGCATGCTGACCCTTACACCACAGGTCGCCATTATATAATATATATGTTGTGTTGTCAGTAGTAAGAGACACAATTGAGACACTGCAATTGTGTGTAAATGAGGCAGAAAGTCAGATCAGCAACCTGGGACTTGGTCACAATTTTTATGATGCCATATGGCAGCAGGGTCTACCATTAGACAACACTTTATGCTTCCAATAGCTTCTCAGGTGGTAGTACCTCCGTTTGATAGCTGCCTACTACCTCTTCCACAACATCACAATAAACATTTGTTCTTTCGGTATTTTTGCTATTTTTTTTAATATTCACCATTGCAAAGTTTCGGCAGTAATTTGGCTTATTTGCTTTGCTGCTCAAATTGATTGTTATTTTTGTTTCAACGAAATGGTAAAAAAAAAAAATCTTGTGATTCGAAATTAATCTAATTTATTTAGGTTTGGTAATTTGCAAGTACAGTAATAAGTTTTACAGTATTTTGCTTGTCAGTCTGCAGTAGAAACATCATTTTCTTTTTCATTGCTATAATTATTTTATCCATAAAAAATTATGACCTTCTTCATAATTTATAATGTTCATAAATACATGTCAATAGAAAGCAATGATTCTCAGGAAACTTTGTACATTTTTGTAAAAATAAAGAAGATCCATATTATATAAGCCAGTCGACCCGTCAAGATTATTAATGATAAGACATACAGGAAGTTGATCATACAGTACAGCAATGGGAAATCCATTTGGACCAACCCTTGTCAACGTCTTTCTCAGTTACCACGAAGCAAAATGATCTGACTCAGTCTTCCTCGAGGGAGGTGATACTTTGAATTACCAATTTCTTGAACTTTTGAAATTAAATTTTATTTGTTAGATTAATCATCACATTATGTTCATTATCATAGGATAACATCCATGTATAGGGAGATGTATGAAATTATAAAGTTACACTCATCTTCTTAACACTTTACAAAAGTTAACTGATTTTCTCTTGTACATCTTTCCCTTTCTTTACCTTTGCAATAAAATCACCCATTATAATAAAGTAATTATTGAACTTGACAACTTCGTTTGCAAGCTTAAAATCCTTGGAATACTATCTTAATATATCGTCTTCACAGTCATTTGTTTTTGCTTAAATCTATATTATTGCCATGTCCATATGTTTAACAGAACTAAACTCTCTCTCTCTCTGACTCTGGCCAGTATCCCTTAATAAAGCAACCCACCTTCTGCTTCACATGACTACCTCTAACAAATAGTGTAACATTCGCCTCCATTAGTACTATTTGAACCTGTCCATCTCACTTCACTTACCCAAACTATTCCTCTGCAACTTTTCATCTCCCTGCAAACATTATACAGTGTATACTTCCCTATATTATATGATGTCCTCGGAGTCCAATTTTCCATTATATATTTTATATTCTCATTATTGGGCTTTTTGGATTGTCTTATGCTCAAGCCTTTGTATTACCATTAATATTTAATCATGGTGGATAAATCAACAGCCACATTCCTGTATACTGTTATGTAGTGATATGATAAAACTATACCTGATAAGAACGATGAGTAATGATGTTATCCTCGGTTGGGATATGGCACTGATAAAGAGATAAGAACAATAATATGTAGATATTTGATAAGACTAAAAATGGTAAGAAAGATGTATCGTTAGTTTATATATAATTTTTATTCGCTGATGTTAATAGAAACTAGTCTATGAAAAATTTAATTTGTCACATCCTTCATGAACAACTAGTTATGGTCGTGTCTGTTTTCTTGGCAGGAGTGATGAACTTCGACTTCTTATACACACGGAAGATGTTTGGCTGGGACCACAACACATTCACTATCTGGTCCATCACAAAGTCAGCTATATCGTGTTTAGGTGAGTCATGTTGTATCTCCAGCATTATAAGACTTCAGAACCTGTAATTACATAAAGATAAATTATTACAATGATCAAGGTGAAAGATACTAATCAGTGAGCCTTTTCTCTGTTGTAATTTATTGCAAGTTTACATGGACTGTCTCTGGTATCAGTGTTTAAGGAATGTTACAAATTATCATAAATGAAAAACTCCCAAAATATTACAAATTTAACCAGTCAAACATTTGTATATTGTCCTCAAAATGTATTCTTCCCAAAGAACTAATACGTCATATACTTAGTAATATCTTTTTCTAAAATTTATAACAACTCATGAACTGATGTCAATCACCCACAGGAACCATAGTGGTCGTTCCATTCCTGAGTTACGTGAAGCAAGTGAATGACTCCGTGTTGGGCTTCATGGGGGCTGCGTCCTTCATGTTTCGTAACATCATCGCAGGCACGGCTCCTGCCCCATGGGTCCTTTACATAGGTAGGTCCTAAATTGACTATATTATGGTTAGTGCTCTTTACACCACGTACACTTGGGTGATTATTTGTCGACGTGGATATTCAGTGTGAGGAAGTTTGTGGGACTATGCTGTGCTTGGCGTATATAAATGAAATGAGGAACTTCTGTACAAATATCTAAAAACTCTACGAAGGATTTGGGGCAATTCTGTGTGACATTTCTTCAGAAGTAATAAAGAAATGGCAATTGGGAGACATGATGAGGAGCGAGTAAGACGCTGCAGACTTGAAATTTTACGGTTAGTGTTGACAGTGGAGTGCTGAGGTAGAGAGGTGAACTGTTGATATATGCCTGGGTCACAGCACGAGTTTTAACAAATGTGGAGGTGTAACTGACCTGCCAAAGGAACAGTTAAGACTCTTATTAAAATGACTTGTACAGTAATCATAGATATTTGCTACTGCTGAATTTCATACGAAGAGTACTTTTTGATGCAAATATCTTACTATTTAACTTTAGTGGGTTTAAATTAGTGTTGTGTTGTAAATAGAACCCTACCATTGATGAACACGATTCTCGTGTTTGTGGGTAGCTGATTTACACAGTCTTCCTGTCCTGTAAAAATCTAAATCCTTCGTGTAGTGTGTAAAAGTCAAGATCGAAGAAATCACATATGAAGAAGAACAAATATTTTTCTCACTTATCCAACCAAGATTCATGAAGCAATAGGATATGGGGTTCGCGTTTTTGTTTCATATTATATTGGATTTAGGTGTACAATCATTAAGATGAGAGAAGATAATTTTCTCCCACGTGTACAGTAAATATCAACCTGTTTGTCATTGATTTTGTTGTTTATTTTTTTTCATTGAATTTTTGAAGCTTAATCGGCTTTTGTCCCTATTTGGTGTGACACACACACTCATCATCATCATCATCCTCATCCCCATCCTCATCCTGATGATGATGATGATGATGATGATGATGTTTTTGTAAGATTGTTGTACAGTCTCTTAAAATTATTGCGGGATATAATTAATTGAATGTTAAGATAAATAATGCATAATTGAGTCAATAATACAGTAATTTTTAAATTCTAGAGCAATAAATAAACACATTTACACAAAGAATAATTAACAATATAATTCAAAATATCCTTTCAATGATGTGTGTGTGTGTATCAGCGGTGGTAGCAGGCGTCTTCACTAACTTTACCTTCTCGGCGTCCCGAGGGAGGCTCTCCAAGTTAGTGGCGGCCGAGGAGTTGGGGGCCATCTTCGCTGTGGTGGCCATGGGCGAGTCCATCATGCCCGTCATAAATGGACCCTCCTTGTCCTTCATTTACAACGCCACGCTCGAGGTCTTCCCTGGCACCATATATGCCATCACAGGCAGCTTATTCGCCGTCATTTGTTGCATCTACACGTGAGTTGACAACGAGACCTGGTACAATGCTGCATTACATTGCAATTGTTTAGCCATTTGTATAATGTATGTGTACCAGATGTGTAGTAGGCAGCTATTAAACAGGAAGGTACTACCGCCTGGGAAGATATTGGAAGCATAATGCGTTATCTATTGGTAGACCCTGCTGCCATATGGTACCACAAAAATTGTGACCAAGTCCCAGGTTGCTGATCTGACTTTCTGCTCCATTAACACATAATTGCAGTGTCTCAATTGTTTCCTTTACTTTGACAACACAACATACATACAGTATATCGTTTCTTACTATTGATCTTTTTGTTTTCTTTTTTATGGCCCTTTATTATTATTATTATTAGTAGTAGTAGTAGTAGTAGTAGTAGTAGCAGCATATTTTAATTTGATATTAAAAAAATATATATTATTTATTATTATTATTATTATTATTATTATTATTATTATTATTATTATTATTATTATTATTATTATTATTATTATTATTATTATTATTATTATTATTATTATTATTATTATTATTATTATTATTATTATTATTATTATTATTATTATTAAATATTAGCCCCCAGGCCCTGATGTTGGTCATTGACCTGTGCCCCGTGGGCTAATCCCGTAAAAAATAAATATATATAGTCTGCTTTAAACCATATAATTCAAAATATTGATCCATATTTAATATTTTGAGCTTGTCACGTTACCAACAGTAGGTCTATACTAAGCCTGTCACCGTTACGGGCCTTTGTGCTTGTACAATAGTTGATGTTCTGTCTCTTTCACCGTTCTTGTATGGGAGGATTTGTTGTCTAAAAGTTCCTGCTTGATACATGAATATTTGTTTTTGTTTCCGGTCTGTGACATGATTCGTTAAAATTGTTTTATAAACGACATTTTATTTATATGTATTGTTAAGGAATCACTCCTTCTGAAGTGTATTGTTGAGTTATTTTTCCTAACAAACATATAATTTGCCAAGTTGTTTGTTTTAATTTATCTGGTTCGTTGAGACTAAGAAAAATATATTTCTAGTAACATTGTTCCTCTAATAAGCCTCATTCACATTTCTTGGACAGTTGTATATACAAGTGCTTTCTCACCCACAGTTGGTTACTGACTCGTCCTGAACAGCTACTGGCCAACTAACAAGTAGGGCGACCAGTCTCGTCTCCCGCCACAGAACCAGTTACCAACTCCTGTCTGTTACCAGTCGTTAGCTCAACCAGTCTCTCTTCTGTATAGTGGCGTATGTATGGAAGAAACACAGAGAAAGTTGTGCTACCTTTGCCCCACCAATAGTTACTCTACTCACTAGCACCAAATAAGAATTCGCTCAATTGCATACAAGGGCTGTTGATTCCCGTTAACGTGACTTGAGAGTGATAAAGGTAATCCTGCCTCAGTGCGTCAGGTCTCTTTACAACTCAGGCGTAAACGACTCCAGCTAGAAGGGGAAGAGTTCCCTCGGGCCACCTCTTCCCAGCCGGGTTGTTAGGTAAAATTCAGGTTATCTAGTTTGAGCCCCTTCGTTCCCTACATACAGTTACTCCTTAGCTTTTTTGTAGCGTGGTCGGCGGACTCTGTGCCCGGGACGTCCAGCCAGTGGGGCACAGGCGACGATCTCGTAGGCTCACCCGGCAAATCAGGGTACAACCAGCCGGTCAATCCGATCATCGACCTGGATGTTAGATCCTACTGCTATCAGTAACACCACCAGCCATCATCCATTAGTCGCCAAGTTAACTTCTCGAAAACCTGGAATAATCCACCCATTAACCACGGAGCATACCCCCTTCCCCATCCCTATCTAATCACTGTACGTAATTGAACTGAACTTGTGAATAATGTCGATGTCGGTCTCAAGATATGTGAGCACGTGAACCTTTTGTCCTGGGTCAATGACTGGTCACATATTCAAAGCAGAATATTCCGAAAGTGTAATGGTTACATTTGTAAATGAAGTGAAACTCAAATTGGCGAAATAAAAGAATAAATCTTGGAGCTCGTATATTTTGGCTGAAGAGAGTTCTAGTATTTGGACTGAAATATAGCAGCTCCAAGATTTATTCTTTTATTTCGCCAATTTGGGTTTTAGCTTCATCTACTGATATATTTTAGAATTTATAACTAATCATAAACTTAACTAAAATTTCATGTACTGTATTTTATTTCTTAAATACTACCTTACAGTTTACTTTAAGTCTACATTAAACACAGTATATTTACGGTTGTCAGAGATTGTCCTTTATTTCACTGCCTTGTCTCGTTGTCCCGGAAATGCCTGTCAGGACGCATAATTGTCCTGCATGTGAGTTGCCCTCATACGTTGACTTGGGGGAAAAAAAAAAAACAATATATCGTCAAATCTTGCCTCTGTAGTAGCCTCTGTTTATGATAAGCTGTTTTGGTAAGCCAACCATAACACAAGCCGTAAACGTGGACACATTCAGAGGGATTCTAAATGGACATGTAATGTGTTGGTACAGGAGGATGGTGAATGTAAATTATAATGATAGAAACTCCTATAAAAAAGTTATAAGATTGGTCAATTTATAGCAGAGGATATAATTAAAAAGAGTACATATTTAAATATCACCTGTAGTGCCTACCTATTTAAAAATACCGTGATGCAAGTGATGTCAGGCGTAAATTTATACTCCTCCAGTCCTATGTAAAAAAAATATATACTGAGGAACAAGGAGATGAATAAAACCGGTAACAAGGTGATTTTGTTTTATTAAAATGTATTGTAAATACTTAAAATCTTGCAAAGTTTTGGCAGTGTCCACAACACTTGAAGGCATCTTTATTTATCTTCTTGCATTCTGATACAAAACCTGCGTCACCTGGGTAATGAGATTTAAATTTTGGGAATATTCGATCAACATTTACATTTGAGGTTGGTGATGACAGTGCAAATATTGGCAGCGTTGTGAAATAAGGTTCGCCAATGGTTACGATTGAGATTCCCGTCTCGAAATATTCTGGATTCTGTAGTTATTTCATGTGTTGTGGGATGTGAATGTTTTAAACATTTCTTGGAGAAATTAAATGAATTTTTTGGGCCATATCAGACAAAGTGGCCTATTAACATGTACAGTCAGCCAAAGATGCACCGACCCCACCCTGGGTCTCGTGCTCGCAATTTTACCTGGCAATATTTGGTAAAGGAAGGCTGTATGTAATGGTGACTGTGATTGGTGGATCTGTTTTCGGGTGTATCACTGTCTGGATAAATATTAAACAGACCAAAGGTAGAATTTTTTTAATAATAAACTATTCATTGTTATTTAAGGTCATGAGAAGTTTCCAAATGTTCGAATATTTGTTTAAATAATGAAAATTTGATGTGAGAATCTTGTGGCAGCTGTGGTTGTAGTTGAGTTGCCAATTCATTAGTACAATTGTCTTCATTATTTAAATAAATATTCGTACTCTACAGTAGGTTGAAAACCAAATGGAGAATCCTGACGTTGCTATTGCATGTTGTAGAAGTTCGTGGTGTTGTTACTGTATGTTGTAGAAGTTTCTAGCGTTGGTGCAGAAGATCTTCTTCTGCTGGTGGTCAGGGAGATGCTGGAGGAGCTCCTTCAGAGCAGAGAACACGCGGCCGTAGTCAGTGTTGGCAGCCAACCTACACACGGGCCAATCGGACCCGAACATGAGGCGGTCAGGCCCAAACACCTTTAACATGTGCTGTGAAAGAAAGAGAAAATGAGTTATGAGGTTCGCGGGCTGCCTTGATTTCACCTGCTGTCAGTATTTTATGGAAGACAACAGCTACAGTTTCGAAGACTCATAGTGGACCAAATTTCAAGACAGTTCTTCGTCGGTGTCAGCTGATCTTGGCGACTAGCATTCTGGTTACCATGTTCTCCTGACCTTCCTTAATCTAGGCTAACCTACCACAGTAAATGACATCTTTTGTGATGAGAATCTAACCGTTATATTATCCTGGCGGGGGATTATGTGTACTGGAAAATCGTCAGGTGGAATTTCCTCCATGCAACTCTACCTACACTTCTACCTACGCCTTTACTTACATCTCCACCTTCGCTTCCACCTACACCTCCACCAAAATCATTTCTACCTACAACTCCACATACACCTGCATCTACATCTTCATATATGGCTACACAGCCACCTTTTCCTTCACCTACACCACTCGCCTCCACATAAGGACGGAGGTCTTTCCACTTCTCCAAGTCAGCCTCAGTGGCCATACTTGACCTGTGAAGAAGGGTGAGATCAGTGACCCTTCCAGCCCGTGTGTGTAACAGCTACTCAACCTTTATAACACTGGGGAATACGTTATTATAATTTGTTAACTTGTGTAGGTTACAAGCAAGTTTATAAGTGTGTGTGTGTGTGTGTGTATAGAAAGGAACAAGACGCAGTGGCCTTCTAACTTACAGCTTGCAGTATATGTTGGGGTATCTGGCCACGGCGGCGATGTGCTCCCGCCAAGGGTCGAGCTTACCCTCAGCAATGTAGGGCTTAGCAAGGTGATCCACCACCATCCTTGTCCCTGACACCCGGCTAGCCAGCACACCTGCACCCTCCAGAAGCGGGGGCCTCAACAACACACGTGATACGATAACTATTATGCTCCAGTCTTTCTATATTGTATGTTGATCTTAATAATTTTTCTACTTTTACTTCAGTGCAACAATGCCTCATTCTCTTTCTAGTTGGGTGGATTAATGGAAAAATCGTTCAGATCTGTCAAAAGTGTGAAATTTGACATGAAGTTGCCTTTTGTCATATAGAAACAGTTCCAGGGTGGGGGACACGCTGCGACTTCACTCTGGCAGTCCGAAACATGGTGAAATTAATCAGGCATCCTCAAAATTATAAGAAACGAGATAGATTTATGACATTAATTGGTTTGCTCAAAATGGCCCCCCAGCGTGTCCCTACCCCGGAAATGTTTCTATGTGGCAAAAAGTAACATCATGGCAGATTTCGCAATTTTTGTCATATATTATTGATTTGGGTGTATTTTTGCATTAATCCTCCCCACTATTCCCAGGAGAAGAGAAATAACAAGTACGAGTAACATCAGACGCATGCAAGTAAGAGTACCTGAGGAGGAGGTCGAAGGTCATGTTGTACTTGTGGAGGAGGTTGACCCCGGCGGCGAGCTCCTCCCGCTCCAGGTAGTCTTGGCGAGGGTCAATGTCCAGGATATGCCGGAATCCCACCAGCAACGGTACCTCCTCCTTCAGTGCCACCAGGCGGCTCTCAAACTGCCGACCACCGTACACTTATTTTTCTGAGTAGCTTTTTTTTAAAGCTCTTTGGATATTGTTACATTATATAGCCATCTTCTGCACTTTGGCTATATTATACAGGAATCTGCTGGTTACATTAAATAGCCGTCTGCAATATTCTACAGCGACCTCGTTTCCGAAGAACAACATTGTTTTGGGATTTTGTGTCGGCCTTACTTACTGTAGTTGTAAATTCGATTTCCCGCAGCTGAATATAATACTAATAAGTTTAAACTGTTACGCGCTCCACACACCCATTATGTTTTACACAATGTATATGTTCTGGGTACATAATATACATACACACAACACGCAACTAATTTAACTTCCTGTACAGCACACACAACTTTCTTTGAACTGATTTATTATTTCACTTTTCAACACTTCACACTGTTACTCTAAACAGCTCCGACCCCGCACAGCACGACCTGATCTTGGCGTAGTTCCCCAAGGATGACCGTGAAACCTGGACTGACCTGAGGATGAGAGGGGTCAAGACCAGCCACAATGCCCTTGATGCGAGGATGTTGCTTGGCCAGGCTCATCACCCACTCTGTAAAAATATCAAGTCAATAATACTTACGTGGGCGGTCAATAATTTACACTGTAAACTGAACGAGTCGGCCATATCGTCTGTAAACAAACAATGCCATTAAATGTAACCGCCAGCAAAATAAACCATTTAATATCACTAAAATTATCAATTACTTTTTTACTGTCGTGTTTATAAATTATTCTATAAGAGACGAATTGTGTATCGCCTCCTAATAAGGGCAACTCGGGTATCAGGACTTATTTATATGCTAGTGTGTGGTGGCCGAGTGAATATAACACTCGTCTCCTGTCCCAAGGCACTCCCAACCCACCCATACAAGTTAGGGATGTGAGAGCGGTCGAGTGGAGTGTCGGACATTGCCCCCTTGCGTACTGAAGGTTTAGTATTCAGTGTGCTGGATCCACACTGTCTTTAACTGGCATTATCTATCGAGCATAAACTAACTTTTGCCATTACATTTATTTTAAAAATAATGTCATAATTTTAGATGTTATCTTCTGGGAAAATAACTTATTTTCTGGATTCTAACGAAGTGCCTTTAATTATAATTCTCGCGGTACAAAAACTCTCGCTTGCTGCTCTCCCTGATGCCCACTCGCGTAACTGCTACACTCACTGGCTTCCTCCGGGGAGTCGTTCAGGCACTGCACGAACACCACATCTTTAACTCCGGTGTCGGCCATGGCGTCCCACAGGTCCTCAGGCTGGTGGTCCCGGTAGATACATAAGTCGGGTGTTGGCCACGGGTATTGGAACCGCTTAAGCTCAAACAGGTCTACAAAATCATGCATTATATTGTCAACAGGTTTAAAATCACCCGCCAAACGTAAATCAGGTGGGAGGGGGAATGTTCTGACTTGAGTCATTGTACAGTCAGGTTAGGACAACATAGCCACCATTATGGTACTGTACAACTCTCACCACGGGCTGCCCTCACGGAACAGGTCAAGCAAGGACAATTTAACCGTTATGATAGAAGTAGTACAGATGCTGTACACTCGGTTACTATTATGGGTGTATAACAACTACCATCTCAATTATGTTATCTTTCACACCAAGGCCACGGATGCTCAAAGATTCGTATGCATATAAGTATTTAAATGGAACTACTTTTGCTGTTGTGAATTTATCATAACCAGCTTGAAATGCACCAGTGACTCGAGGCTTCCCATCTGGAGGACTTTTGTGTGCTGAGAAAAAGTGGTCTGAGTTTGTCTTAGAAAAATTGGTCTTAAGCTTATGTGTATTGAGGAAAACTGGAGACCTAATTTAAATGTGCTGAGAAAACATTTGTGTAAGCTCAGCATCAAGGAGAGCAAGACCACAGGCAGTCTTAGCGAGAGTGTCACAGGGTACACGTCAAGGTTGTGTGTGGTCGTATATCCCCAACAAACTAGTCACTTAACAACACTACCACCACAATGCCAATAAGTCAACAACACCATCGCTTGAACATCTTTTTGACCTTAAATAATACGACAACTTCAGCAATGGACTTGTTTAGTGGAAAGCGTAGTTTTATAATGAAGAGAACTAGGGAAAACATTTTATATTCATGTTAGGTCATGTCAAACCTGTGTAATTTTGGGTCAATACATCATTATAACTGTAGTTACTAATGAATTCCGGTTATTTTACCAGATTCTTTCTACCGTTATTAATTTATGAATCGGATAACAAAAATGTTTGATAATTCATCATATTCAGTGAAACAATAATAATATAATGCTGCAGTGTTTCCTTTGAGCTGAATATTGATTGTTCTCGTTGTGTTGAATATTAATTGAAATAGCATACTGTGATGTGGCACAAAATTTTCATCTAAACGCTGGTAACTAAGGACGACCACTTCATTATGGGCAGCACACAAGTTGGTTTAGTTACCGTGGTAACTGATATATTTGTTAGCAACATGTAAGATGCTGTGATCCAGATGATACACACTGATATTTAAGAATTTTCTGGAGCTAAATCACGTTTAGCCATAACACTATTGAATGCTGTATATTGTACAATCTGTATGTCAATTTCTAACTTAACTTACTCTTTCAGTCTCGGGTTCAAGCTCACACCAGAGATACTGTTCACCGGACTCCTAGTCCTAGATAAACGTATTGTACTCTGAGATGTGGCAATGGAAATATTGTAACATTATAAGGTCTGGGATCATCCCTGGCCGTTTATAAAGCTCATTAAGAAGAAACACTCGTTAACTCACGACAGTGGGAGTCCAGTATCTTATCCGTCCAAGGCGCCGCCATCCTCACTGACTCTCAACCTACAACTGAATACATTAATACTCGTACATTTATCATGCAGCTCATGGGTGTGCTCGCCTTACACGCACTCCACATATTGTCAAAGTAACCATTTTCTTTTTTTATGTATAAACAATCTATACGTTAGTGCGTAACTCTGTATAGGGCCACGCATACAGTTTACTGATATAGGCCTAAATACAGTCTCTCAAAAAAAGTATTTTTCCACACTGTGTGAAACATTATGAAACCACGAATGATAGATGCTGGGATATGCGCGTTCCTGCCCTGTATAGTTTAACATAAGATATGCAATGTGTTTTTATTTCGGCATAATTAATATGATGTTCGGTTACCACGAGATGTATGTAGCATTTTGGAAGACATCAGACCCATACCTGGCAGACACTTTTTGGGGATACTGTACAGTTATGGGTAAAACTAATAACATAAGTGTCAACCCCTTTACAATAGCTACACTGGGTGGGTGGGAAGAAACCGCAGCGCGACTCTAGCTTTACAACAAAGGCAACTTAATGTGTGTGTGTTTTTATAATTCAACAAACCACTATTTATCTACGCAGAATAAATATTTTACAACATTTAAGTGCCCATTTTTCATTTTCAGTTTTAATGTTGGGGTCAAAAGTGCTGTATATCCCATTCACCCACTGTACGTGTTGGCGAGACCTCCCACCCCCATCCACAACCGTCCCCAACCCCCACTCCTATCCCCCATCCTCCCATCCCCATCAGGACCGTGGTATACCTTTGCTGTTCTTTAATTTTTCCTCCAGTACTGCGCATAGAAAATACATACTCCATCACCAATGACTGAGTGACTGTCCTTGCTCACGGAATATCCAGTTTCACGGTTAACTTCCTATACCCAGTTGCCGAGCCCCGCCACCACTGCTCCTCACCTCCTTCATTACCACACAGTATTATTTTATTACCATATAATACAGTGCAGTTAAACAGTTTGTACTTATCATAAGATGTGAAGATTATCCTCTCCCAAGGATAATAACCCTCTCATTCTCTGTTAACATTGGTGATAATAATGGTTGTTGTAGATATGAGCAGTCAACTCACAATCGACTGTCATGATCCCGGATTATTGTACATTACGGTATATTAGATTTGTATCTGATTGACTTCCCATAACGGCTAGAATACTGTCTTGAAAACTGCGAACAAATGCAAAAGCAACCATGAGTGAAAACTTGATAAAGACTTACGTGAAAATACCAATCGTATAATATCCGGCAGGACAAGTTGACGACCAACACCAGGATTGACCTTCCTTCACCCTCGACATTACCTCTGCTTATCACACTTAAAACTGCCCTCTTAATAAGTTTAGGATTCACGAGGTTTCCTGTCCGATAGCATCAATTGTATACCAGAAATTCTATCATTCGACCGAGAATATGACGCTTGAAAAGAAAACAACACACATATGGCACTACTTCCCTGAGTTACCCCGTTACGTAGGAGGACAGACTGAGTATGACAAACGAAAACCCGACGAAAAATTAAATCTGGTAATGAATTGTGACGTTGACTGTTACATTGTCGGGGGGGGGGGGGAGGTATAGAATTTTTAGTTGACAAGAAAAAATATGCGGTTGAAGGGTAGAGAGTGTGGTAGAGAGATTGAATGAGTGATGCGACACGAAAGTATTAAGGCGGGACCCATTGTTTTAAGATCACATGAACGGCAATGCAAAGCGTGATATACGACAAATAAGATACAGAACGTGGCCGATGATAAATACACTTTCCTTCGTGGTGAAAATTCTGTGCCTCCCTTCCCCTGTCTCCCTATAAAAATGCATAATTAACTTGTCTTATAATTATGTGAAGAAGGTATTAATATCGGGGGGCATGTCGAGGAAGAATCGTCCACTGCTGTAATCATATCTGATAAGAATAATAATGTCCCCTTCAAGTACACAATATAGATACTCCTGTTATCACATCCGCATCTGATCTGTGTCTTTGTGTGATGGAGGGACTTCGGGAGGAATTAGAATATAAGGGAATTATTAAGGACTAATATCTAGGGGTGGAGCAGTGTTGAGAAGTAGCTTTGTATAAATCTTGGTTAATTAATCAAGCCCAGAGACGGCAAACTCGCCAAAAGATATGCGGTCGAGTACAACTTAAGGGACCAGTAGGAGAATTGGTACTTAGTAAATGGTGAGTTTCTTAATAGAAGTACGTTAATTTTTTTGGCTGCAAGCAAGTGGTAACAGTGTGATCAGTGCCTCGATCCTTATGGTAAGAGGTCCCTGACAGGAGGACAATTGAAGCAATTAGTGTTAATGAAGAATTATGATGCCATAATGAAGGGTTGGTTTACAGGAATTGCAATGATATGTGTATATACAGAACAGTACTTACAAATACTTTCTAAGTGATGACTGGCGAATCCCTCATACAGGCACTGACTGCTGTACAAACTAGCCTAGTGCCTTGCCTGTCCTATCTCAATCACGACCTTATTTTTCGTACAACAAACAGTGAACGTTGAATTGATTTATTTCTGAAAAAGCTTCTCTTTTTAATTCTCTCATCATTATTCTCTCTTACTAAATTCCTCCTCCTCTCCTCTCAATAGCAACCCAGGCAAGCAGGTCACTTCCCTTACTCAGCCTACCGCACCCCTTCACAGACAGCCTCCCTCTCCCGCCCTCCATCCTCCCTCACAAAAAAGCAAGCACTCAGCACCCCTGCGGACCCTCCCTCTCTCTCTCTCCTAACACATGCTTCGCTTTTGTTTTTGCTCTCCTATACAAATCGTAAGCTCTGATGTTTCCTATACCTTTTACATAATCCGGTCATGTTTCCTCCCTTACAACTAATCTACCTATGACAGGATTCGTCTTGTTTCAGTCCAGTGAGAGAAGAATGAGCATTAAGAATCTAAGCAAGCATGCACTTGAAATTATGCTTGGCCCAGTCAGTGTACCCGCTGCAACGAAGCTTAGTGGAGACAAACGAAAAGGAGGGACTGCACGCCTCCCAATGGTGCCAGTCTAATACGCATTTTAGGACATTAACTCCCTTCAGCACCTCCCGGATCTATATTTGGATTATCTCCTAGTCATCTCAAGGACCATACACAATGTAAAGGTAAGATAATACAGTAATTTATCTTTTGTGATCTTATTCCCTAAACCTATTTTTCCAAGATATGATCGAGAGTGAGCTAACACACGGTGAATTTCGCCTGTTTCCGTATACATCACTGTAGTCTTTTGAAATATCTAAAGACTAATCAATACACTTTGCATCTAATATATTTTCATGCCTACAATTATAGGAACTACTCTAGAGTGACCTTGTCTACCTAGAAATACTAGCTATTTATCATTTTGTTTACATCTTAATAATGTCCTTTATTTTAAGGATTTATTAGTTTTAAGATACACTTAAGCATAAAAATACAAGAAAATTATATCATCGCTTTATAGTTTATATTGCAAGTATATACATGATCCTCTCTGTATAAAGACCAGGTTGAATTTTAAATAAAAATGAAAGAAAAAAAATCATCAATTACGCAATTTTTCAATAAATTTAGCGTGACACGCGCATGCACACGCG
This sequence comes from Homarus americanus, assembly GCF_018991925.1. Lineage (NCBI taxonomy): Eukaryota > Metazoa > Arthropoda > Malacostraca > Decapoda > Nephropidae > Homarus > Homarus americanus. Next base: position 775,769 of record NW_024735011.1, read on the forward strand.
CACGCACGCACGCACGCACACACGCACGCACGCACACACACACACACACACACACACACACACACACACACACACACACAGTGCCTGAGCCCCAACACAAGAGCGTATGTAATACACCCTAAATGCCTCACCTAATGTAATTTATAAATTATCCTAAACTATCCTAACACTATTTAATATAACTTAACCTAACCGATTTTTTAATTCCTAATAAATGCCAAAAAACAAGCGGGTGTGCCACTATTTAGGTGAAATTAATTGATACCTCCAACGTATGAAATATTTTAAAATTTCGACAATTTCATTTACCAGTAGGGAACAAAAACCAGATAACTACAGCTATTTGTGCCTATACAGTACTGTACCGTATATAACTGTATAGATATTATGTATTGTACCTTTTAGTTTTAAGTAATGGCTGGCCAGGAAGTCCAGAGCAGAAAAAAATTTGATATCGTCCAGCTTAACCAGAATAAGATCCTAACGCCATTATCTTATAAAGTTGAGAACAGTGACAAAATACTAAAGCATAAATAAGGATATATATGCATGTAGCTCGCACTGACGCCACGGGGGAGTTGTGATATTGAATATAAATAATTAAGTTAATAAGATAAGAGTTGTCAAAGTTTATACCAAATTCGATAAGATTATATCAGACCCCTTTACCGATATAAAGGTGAACAGAACAATGTCATCTGTATTTAGTTCCATGTGGTAATATTAATATGGTCTTCCCCAAAACCAGAAACATTGGGAGAACATTTTGATTAATGTTGCGTTTAAAGTTTTTACTATAATGTCAGGAAACCTTAAATACATTTTCTGTCTTTACATCATTCCAGACACTGGGTGGTAAAAAAAAAATGTTAATGTGGAGCAAGCATGAAGGGGCGACAGTGCCCATGGTGGTGTTCCTACTGCTGGTGCTGACGGGTAAGTGTCGTCCAAGATATTTCTTGTTAGGTGTGCACACTCCACCCTTGGTAAATTCCTGTTAGGATGTATTATGAGATGTAGGAAATTTAATGTAAATAATAATGAATGGTAATGTACCGATTAAAATACCAAATCTTTTAATCCAGTAAGAACTTATGCTAATTTATATACTGTACATATCAGAGACAGGACCATTGTTTCATAAGTATGAAGGATATTTGCAACATGGCGATAATTTCATTAACATGACGATTTCTAAGAAAATACGACCTGATGAGCCTTAAGTATTCACCGAACACGGCGGCTCTCAATTGCTCCCCCAAATTTGCCGCTTAATATTACTCAAAGGGGTGCGGTGGCCGAGTGGACAGTGTGTTCGCCTCCTGTTCTAGGATCGCCGTCATGCCTTTGGGATGCAATTTCACTTTAAATAAATATTCCAGAATTTAATTAAAGAGCAGTTCACGTGTGATATTTGAGTTTCTTTAGAATTTTCGAGAGTGCATCTACAGACTTGCTCTCCCATTTGTTATTTCTTCATAAAAAGTTATTTAAGATGAATTATAAAAAACAAAGATATTGCAGCGGCCCTGTGTATGGAACTAGAAAAAAAGTCATACCACATTGAACACATCGCTTCTAATCCGATCAGCGAAGTAGTTAAATTATGCAACATTGAATCTGGTCAGTACGACTTGGATGGCTGATCGCCTGGGAACACTAGATGCTGCTGTCATTTAAACTACAAGGACCTTATTGGAAATAAGCATCATGTAATGACTCTGTCTGGTATCGTAGGTCAAATTGCCTATCAATTATTATTATAACAGCTCTGAGACTGCCGCCTCTCGGGCGTAGTACTTAAAAAATCGATACAAAACATTCAAAATGTTGTTCATTTCTTCTTTATCAGGAAGTAAACCTGCATCTATTTCTGGACGTTTTTTAGTCACACATTTCTTAGTTTAATTAGGTTTTATCTTGTGCTTACAGGTGGCAGCGCGACATGTGGGTGCTGGGGGTCGAATCTAGTGTACCTGCATCACAAGGCTCCTGCCACCGGCTGGTACACCTTGCACATCGACAAGGGCATTTACATACGAAACATTAACATATCCGGCGATGAAGTACAATATTTACTTGAGTACAAGTTCAGGTTTAAGTACTGGGCGCTCTTCGAGAGAACTCTGAAGAATGGTATCAATCATGACGGAGAGGTAAGTACTGTATTACATGAACTGAGATCATTTAGAATTACAGAACAGTGACAGGTATGCGTTGTTTATCTAAGTTTTAGATGTGTCAATAAATGAGGTTTGTATAGGCTAAATGGTCACAGAGGCAAATTTGGTGATGATATATATTACATTTGTAGAACAGCAATAGTGCACTTACGTCTCTGTAACCTGGAATCGATTCCTTGTTGAGTTGCAACAGATTAGGACTGAATTAAGTATTTATTGATAAATTAAGCCAAGTTTCCAACATGAAAAACTGGTGGACACTAGCAACATTTTTATACCCATTGTACAGACTGCCACCTGATGTGACACCACCAGCATCCTGGGCATTGTTGGATACATGTTTTTTTGAAGTTATAATTTGTCGAATTAATTTCAGAAATGAAGGATTGATTCTAAAATCTCATTTTATAGGGGATTCTGGATAAAAAAAACTCGAATATAGTCAGAGAAGTCCACAGATTGAAAATCCAGGGACCCCGACATTGTACACCAAGTGAGGTAATCATAAAAAAAACGAAAATTGGGCGTACAGAACCAATCGAAGGACCACCGAGGTCTGTGGGACTGGCACCTCTCGATTTCTTCTATTCAGTCGCATAATTGCTTTTTAGACGGTATTGGTCGATAAACTATTTTAGGTGACCGCAGAGGACGAAATCTAGAGGTGTAACTTTGTGAGGTTTGGAGATTTTAGTAGCCATTCAATTACTTTCCACACTATGTGGCCCATGAAACATCCTGTATATTGGGACTAATTCTAAAGTATCTTATCTATCCAAAGGAGTCTAGGAGGCGAAAACTGCCATTTAAAAGTTGAAGCCTAGGAGTCAGTCATCACACTATCGGGTACTCTTCCCAAACTATAAACATTATAAAGCTTCATTTCATGGCTCGACCCCTTAGTTTCAGCTTACCCTAGCTCACTTACTGTATGTAGCACCCATAAGCAGGAAATCTGAAACACCCAATAATAAATGGAATTTCAGGACCGCCCTTCATTTATAGCCTGGTGTCTGGCTCGAGGAAGTCAAGTACTGTATCTCAATTCGGCTAAAACCAGGCGGAAGAAGGCACAAATGATCCAAGTATCCTAGAGGTCATAATGTACACGGAATGCAACTACGTGAGTCGAATTAGGTTAACATCCCTAACCCCTAAAACTAGTAAGGTCCATGCTTAGTTCCAACAACACATAACATAAGAACATGAACACGCACACACACACACAGGAAACAACTTTTTACCCCATTTCCAACGTGCTTCGAGTGGTTTGAAGTTAGGACATTTAGCAGACTTCAGTTTGGGTGGCTATTAACTGGCCCAAATCCTATTCCTATTCATATTTTTGGTATCAACAAGTGGAAGTGAATTAGGTTTGGTCTCCTTAGCCTCCACTAATTCTATTGATATAAGGAAACCTGATTACCGGGAGAAAACGTGCAATGATTGGTTGGGTCACACTGGGTTACAATATTTAGGCCCTCAATAAGGAGTACGAAATAAGCTGTACTGCTGTAGTTGTAGGCACGAGTCAGAAGTTAAACGGCACATGTTCGCCCACTCAACTGTTGCCGCCGTTCCTTGTTCTAAGTAGACGGCTTGTCACTAAATTTTTATGCAAATTACTGATTATATATTGTATTTTTTTATATACTTGTATACGTATTTTATATTATCAATGATAAAACATGCACCACCAGAGGCTGATCATACGAGAATATATAATAATAAATAAAGGCGTCTGACACAGTGCTCTGTGTGTTGGTGGTGTTGGAGGGTGTGTGTTGGAGGGTGTGTGTTGTTGGTGTGTGTTGGAGGGTGTGTGTTGGAGGGTGTGTGTTGTTGGTGTGTGTTGGAGGGTGTGTGTTGGAGGGTGTGTGTTGGTGGGTGTGTGTTGGTGGCGTTGGAGGGTGTGTGTTGGTGGCGTTGGAGGGTGTGTGTTGGTGGCGTTGGAGGGTGTGTGTTGGTGGCATAGGAGGGTGTGTTGGAGGCTGTGTGTTGGTGGTGTTGATGTGTTCCTGACACTGACACACACACACACACACACACAGAGGAATTAAGACAAGAAACATCCAGTGAGGGTCTTGTTCTATGACTGCCTGGTGGCGAGATAACATCAGCTGTTGAGGCGTGCTTGATATCACCGGTGCATGTTACCACTCCTTTCCACTCCATCTCTATCATTACCCATTCCTTTCTGCTTTCTCATTTCATATTTTAAAATGTTATGTAACGTAATGTTGAAGGAATGCAACTTTGCTCATTTATACTTATACTTATCACAATCTCACAAAAAAATACTTTAGCTTTTGTCTTTATTCAAGACATCTTCAGGTCATGAGACCCACTAATCCCCCACCCAAGAAAGGGTGACACTCTATTTAGTGAAACGGGTGGCTCAAATTAGTTCTTTAAATCGAGAAAATACTGTAGATGATTTTCTGATCAAGAGAGTGGTTAATTGGACATTCATTTTCTCCGTCACCTTGAAAACCATTCTCTTTTGTCGGATCACCAGTATGGCTTTCACCAGGCGAGATCTACTGGTGATCTGCTCTCCAACTGCACCCATCTTTGGTCATCCTCTCATAGGGTTTATAGGGACACTTTCGTCGTGGCCCTCGACATCTCCAAAGTATTTGACAGGGTATGGCACATGACTTTGCTTTCTAAGCTTCCCTCTTATGGTTTCTCTCACCCACTTTGTTCTCTAATTTCTAACTTCCTTGAGAACCGATCCATGGCCGTTGTTGTCGAGGGATCGATCTCTTGCTCTTTCTCTATCAATAGTGGTGTCCCACAGGGTTCTGTTCTTTCACCTCCTCTCTTCCTTCTTTTTATCAATGATATACTTCACACTACAACTAATTCTATCCATTCTTACGCTGATGATTCTACTCTTCACTCTTCTTCACATTTTCCCCTTCCCCCTAATTCTCAAACTAGATCTGTTTCTAGAGCCGATATCATTACATCTATCAATGCAGATCTGTGCAGCATCTCTGAATGGGGAAGTAGAAACGTTGTTAAATTCAATACAGTAGTAATAAAACTCAGTATTTACCAATTGCACTTTCCAAATTAGATGATCCCCCATCAATTACATTTCAGGATGCTATCATTCTGCCAAATTCTAATATAGATATGCTAGGCCTCACCATTTCCTCTAATATGTCATGGAAGCCACACATACTCAACATTGCTAAAGCTACCTTCCGAAAGCTGGGAATGCTGTAGCTACTTCACTCCTGAGAAGTTACTTCAAGTATTTAAGGGATTCATTCGTCCTAACTTTGAGTACTGCTCTCATATCTGGGGTGGCTCTTCTTCTGTCCAACTGTTAGATAGGGTGGAATCAAAGGCATTTCATCTTATTAACTCTCCTTTAGTTGATAATCTTCCTTCCCTTTCTCTTCGCTGCAATGTTGCTTCAGTCCCTCTCTTTTACAGGTACAGTACTTTAACGGGCAATGTTCGGTGGATTTGGTATCCTGTGTACTGCCGGCAAGGCCGTGGGCTCGTGACACTCGTCTTGCCCGTTGTGCCCACCGCTTCTCTGTGGATGTCGGTCACACTAGAATTAGCCGTTAAGAGTACGCCCTTCTTTCCTCACACAGCCAAATTGTGGAATGAGCCTTCTGTGTTTCCATACTCATACAATCTGCCTCGCTTCAAAAAGCTGGTTTTCCGGCATCTTTGAGGTGTAGATTAATATAATCTTTTTCTTTTCTATTTTTTTTGCCTCCTAGGACCCGTTGTGGGTCGATGACCTGTGCCCAGGTGGGCTATTCCCCGTAAAAAAAAAATTAATTACAATTATTCTGTTTCTTTTAGTATGAAAACTGCAATTTTTGCCTTGTTGCTTTCAACAATAATTGTTAGTAAATCAGGGAATATTTTCCATTCACAGGTTGCAAGTTGGTGTTGGAAATACTAATGCTAAGCAATAGGTAAGAAAATTAATGGAACAAGAAATAAGAACAAAAACATTTTCTACATTGTTAGCCTGACAAATGATGTGTACTGTATGTTTGTGTGAGTCAGTCATATTTAAACATATTTTTCTTGTCTTTACAGTATATTTATTTATTCTAGATTCTTGTTATCAGTAACTGGGAGGAGGAGGAGATAATTGTTCTGTGCCCATGTAAGTATAATAATTCAGGAAGATTTGGTAACAAAAATAAATGAAAATTAGGGCTTCTGTATTGAATGTTTTTTATCTAAACAAAAATGGAATTGTTTTTTTAATGACCTAACATAATGACTGCTCTTGTCAGAATAGGTAAGCATCTTGTGAGAACCACAGTACATACTGCAATATTGATTCAAACTAAGAAATAATTTGCATTTTAATTAGTTTTTCATACAACAAAATTGTAGAAAGATTCTGTACTTCAAATTTTTTTTTTTGAGGTGGTTTGGTGACTGTTCTATCTGTTTCACATAATTCGAGATGGAGTAAAGTTTAAAGGTGATGATGAAGTTTTCCGTGTCACTGTCATATCCTTCCCCCTCTAGCTCGGTGCTCCTGTCGGAAGGTTTCAGTAGAAGGGTCAGCATGCTGGATAACAAATGGTAACTACATTAGAAGTGACATACTGAAGAAGAGGAAGTCCACCAACCTCCTTGAAGAAGTTTCACTCACTAGGCCAATGCTTGGGTTTTTACCAAGCCAAGAACAGCAACACATGAATTCAGATGTTCTTCGTAATGTTATAACTATTAGTAAACAGACAGAGCAGCCAATACATAAAAGTGAAATCAAGAGAGTAAACATTCTCAAACAGTCGAAGTGCTTATTGGCTGAACTTGCTAAATGTATGGAGAGAAAAGACATCTTTGGTAACCATATGTCTGGTTCACAGAAGAAAAGTGAAGAGGAAGGTTGTGAACAGTACACCAAGGTGTTAGTTGAGGACATGCCACAGGTTGCTGCTATGTTCACTAATATGTCAAATACACCACATGAAAAATACATTATGGAAGTGGAGGAGAGATTTGTTTTGACACAAGCTGATGAGGGAGGCTTTTGGTGGATTGGTAAGTAAGTTTATTTCTCATATGTTTTATAATAGCCTTCAGATGGATGTCAGTACAATATTTCTGAAATGCTTTATTTTCTGTTTGGTTGAGTGGATACAGCACTCACTTCATGTTCCATGGAATGGTGGTTTGAATCCTAGGCACTCACAGTGCACCAACTGTAAATGCGTCCTGTACTAAGTTTACAACTTTGGGAAGCTTATGTGGTAGAAATGCAATACCGGCCATGCTGTCTCCATATGTGCCGAAGGCTTAGTATACAATGTGCTGTATCCACACTGTCACTTACAAAACAATTAGTGATGAAAATTTAACCACTTGTACAGTACCCTTAACCTTGGTCCTCTAACTTACACTGGAGTTAAATTTGTAGCAAAATTTAAATTTGTTTGTCTTTGGCCATTACAGATAGTCCCCAAGTTATGATCGTCTGAGTTACGGTCATCTGTACTTATGAACGGGATTCCATTACATTCATCACAAAAATCTGTAATTAGAATGACATTTTTTACATTAATTTCATTATTATATTTTGTTTGACATTACTTTGTTTACAGTATGTATGCAATATTATTGTTTTGTATGGGGAGGATTGTGCTTTAACCTAACCTAAACTATGGAATCAACACTATTCTGACTTAACAAATCGACTTATGATCAGGGTCCAGGAAAGTATCCCTGTTGTAAGTAGGGGACTTAATGTACCTTCTATAAATTAACCAATGGCGCGTGGCTGGGAGGTGGCGCATGGCCAGGAGGCGGGTGGTGAGGTGGCGGGGCACTGGAAGGATGCGGGTGGCTGGGAGGAGGAGGGTGGTGCAATGGCGGTAGTACAGTAGCTGGTTCTTTCTTGCTAAACATGGTGATTGGTGGTTATTTCTTCTTTGCTTTGAGGTCTTTAAACATTTCCTGGACCATCTTAAAGCTGCATTCCATGGAAAGGTTATGGTCAACAATGAAATCATTCACCATCTTTACTTGTTGAAATAGTTCACCAAAAATTTCTAAGCTCCAACCTTCTTGTTGTACTGTAATTCCATAATGTCTTCCTCTTCATTTTCCTCGGCACATTTTACCAATTCTTCCAAATCCTCTTCCGTAAGTTCCTCTTATTGCCCATCAATCAGCTCTTCCAAGTCTTCAGCGGTCATGTCCACAAACCCCTCACCACCCAACTGACGTGCAACAATAACAATGTCATACACACCCTTTATTAAGGATGCAAATCCCTGAAAGCTATTCACACACTGAGGCCATATGGTGCGCCAACAAGCATTCACTGTCTCTGGTTTGAGTTCATTGAATGCTTCACTGATGTTGGTAATACAGTCTGCAATGCTGTACTCCATCCAACACTTGCCAACATCAAGGTCAGGGTCTTCATCCGTGGCACTACGGATATGACCAAAAGAGCGGAATGTGTAATAAGCCTTGAAGGTGCATATTACACCCTGATCGAGAGGTTGGATAAGAGCAGTGGTGTTAGAGGTATGAATGCCACCTTTACACCTAGATTGCTAAACTGTAAACTTTCTGGGTGGCCTGGTGCATTGTCTATCAATAATAACACTTTGAGTTCCATATTCTTGGAAGCAAGGTATTTTTTCACTTCCAGGATGAAGTATTTATGGAACCAATCTAGGAATGGTTGCACCGTTACCCATACCTTTTTTGTTGGACTACCAAAACACTGGCAAAAGGTTCTTGTTTTTTCCCTTTAAAGCCCTAAGGTTTTCTGAGAGGTAAAGAAAGCAAGGCTTGAACATGTTGCCAGCTGCATTGCCACAGAAGATGAGCATCATTTTGTCCTTAGGTGCCTTGAACCCAGAGGCATGTCTCTCCTGCTTGTTTATATACATTCTACTAGACATTTTCTAACAATATAAACCAAATTCATCAGCATTAAACACTTCCTCTGGTCTATAGCCTTTCTCTTCTAATATTTTCTTTAACTTGGTGAGAAATGCACCTGCAGCCGTGTGGTCAGCTGATGCAGCCTCCCCAGTCAACTTCACTTTAAGGAGCGAGAATCTTTTTTGAATTTCTTGAACCAACCTTTACTGGCACAAAATGTTGGTTCAGTTAATGCACAAGCCCCTTCACCACCTGCTGACTCGCAAATATGAGCATAGAGACTTAGACGCCCATATTATTAAATAACATCTTCCCTTGAAGAGGGTCGTCGTGTTTTAACCCGAGTTTTAAACTAATCGAGTCCTGAGGGACACCGCAGTATTGTACCTAACGGGGTGGTGTGGCGGTAAAATTAACTAATTCCAATATTATAAATAAATTTTATTGGAATTAGTTAATTCATTCAAGCCAAACAACCGACCAACCACGGCAGCACTCGTCCCCTCCTTTAACTTGTCTAATATTTAAATTTTCTTTGCCAGGGTCATCTCTGACTTTTGCCTTTCATGTTTCACTCCACTAGCATCACTAGCACTGACACTAGGTAGTCTTTTTGGGGCCATTTTCACAAAAGAAAAAAAAAACAATAGGTTTGACAGTATGACACGGGATGCTACGTCACGGGTACTGGGTGAGGGCAAACAGAACGAGATGAGACGCCGCTGTAGAAGGCTTGCATGCTGGCCACCCGAGCCGCCAGCTGCTTACTGCGATTCGTCGAAACCGCGAATCGTAAACCCGCGAATGTGAAGGGTCAACTATATTTTTGTAGATGTGAAACTAGTTTCATTCAGGGCAATTAGTGTTTGTTTACCTTTTTCCTATATTTTTATTATTTATTCTGAAAATCTGTGACTTTCAATAATCCAGCCAGGGCAATTTACCAATTAGCATCAAATTTTTAGGTCACTCTGTAATGGGCTCTGCCTTTTAGGTGTTCAGAATGGTGTTTTGTCACAGATGACTCTTATTGGCCTTTGGGTATAAATTGGAATTTCATGCTTCCATTTTTCATTTACTGTATTCTTATGTTAAATGAAACTGCAAGTCACAGAGGCAGCTTAAATTAAATTTCTGCATTTTTATCTACAGTGGGAGAAAAAGAAGTATATGCAATAAGTGAGGATGCAGGACCATGCCCAGACCAGCTGTCTCCTGGCAGTAAATGGATTTCAGTGAGTAGCTTGGAAACAAACCAAAATATAGACCTCAATGTAGACATCAATATCACTGTTGTTTGTACTGAATGGGACTGAATTGTTCAATAGACAATAATAAATGTCGATGTTCCAATACCTCTATTCATTAATTTGTTCTCCATTCTCCTAGCAAACACAGCTTTCTCTTAAGTATGTCAGGTTACTGCACACTGGACCTAAAATTTGTGCCTAGGGAATTATCCAACACCTTGATACTGTTCCTATCAATTTGTAATTACAGTAAAGAAATTGATCCATAAAAATCTCAAAAGATTGTGTGGAGGTTTCTGGAGCAAATGACATTTAACAAGTTAACTGACTTTCCTCAAGATTTGTCTAGTGAATCTAATGAATTTTAGTACAATTTGAGTGACTAGGATGAGTAAATATGCTGGTAATGGTGGGGTAGTGGTAACATGTGTACCGTATTTTATGGCATATTAGACGCACGGAAAAAACTTTTGTGTGTTTTCCTCCTGTACAGTATCAGTAAATGTGAGAAATAAATAAAAATAATACCAAGTAATAAGTTACAACAAAAAATAATCGATTGCCAAACCAGTGAATAAAAGCCATATGAAAGTTTAACACAGTCGCCATTTGCATATTCTGCACTGTACATCTGTACTCCCTGTTTATCATAGTAACGGCGTCGCTACCTCGGCCGATTCCCTAGCAACACTCTCCCCCCGCCACCAACCGCCCAGCTGTCCTCCTGCTCCCTCACTAAGCCGGCTAACTCGTGTGCAAAGAAATGTATACTGTATTCCTTTCATGTGTTTGCCCTTTGGACAATTATTTATTTTACCTTTTTCTCAATATGTATGTATATCAGTAAAAAAATAAAAAGAAAGTTACATATATCTAACAGAAAATACAAGTTGAAAAACAACAGCTTGGCCCAGTAGCCTGGTTACAGAAACGAGTCTAACCTGGCTACAATGCCGCCAGCAATGTAAATGTGTAAAGAAGGTTATCTGTAAATCTTCATTTGTATCAGGTATTTGTAGATTGAAAATTAAATTTTACAGGTATGGCATTAATAGATTGTAATGCTTGAAGGGTTCAGAAATAGTTACTGCTTAGCTACCTCTGAAGAGTTGGGTGTCTGCCATACGGAAGGTAATCATCTCAGGTTATTATCAACAGTACAGTACAGAGTAGCTATAGGTCGACCTTTTATATTTACAATAATTATTTCTTAATGAATTAAAAATAATAATAATGTGTTTAAGTAAGCAATAACATATTTTTAATTCTGGAGTTGGGTAAGGTAGAATTTAGCTTGCGGGAGACCGCAACTTCACATATAGGACACAGGCTGAAATTTGGAGTCATAGTTCAGACAAAAAAGTGCGTTTTATGTGCTGTAAAATACGGTACTTCTCGCCAATATGTCAAAGGTTTGAGTCCTGCACTAATTGTTCCGGCTAACGGAGATATCACTGTACATACCTTACATGAAGCACTAAAAAATTTATTTATTACAGAATCCCCAACTGGTATTTTTATGCACATGTAGTGTATGATAAATTTTCCTAACTGTTCTGAGGTTGAAGATAATAATTTGGCTAATGTAGCAAATTGTTATAACACATAGGTAAAGTTGATGTGTATCATACTACTATGCAAATAGGAGTACAGCTGCTCCCCAACTTACGACGGGGTTAGGGATCGACATCCAGGTCGTAAGTCGAAATGGTCGTAAGTCGGAAATGCTTAAATAACACATAGAAAATCGAAAATGGGGGTCTCTTTTTCTTCTCAGCACCACAAAACACTCACTTTTAAGCTTACCAGTCATTTTAAAGTGAATTACAGATGAAAATTTTGTCTGTGTACTAACTTTGGGACTTGAAAATAAGTAATTTGACCAAATTTTGGCAAGACTGAGGCAGGTCGTAAGTGAGGGTGGACGTAAGTCGAGTAGGTCGTAAGTGAGGGTGGACGTAAGTCGAGTAGGTCGTAAGTTGGGGAGTAGCTGTATACTTTATTGTAATATTGTCTTTGCCTATGTAAATACAGTACACTTTAGATTTTAATGAATAATTTTTTGAAACAAGATACAGATTCAGCATACGTAGCCAAAATAATAATAATTCCCATGAGCATATATGTACTGCAGCACAGCTATTAGCTCTTGGGAAGACAAGCACTGGAAATTTGCAATCAGCCCAGGTTTTAACTTCAGGTGATGTGTGTAATGCAATATTATGTGGAATAAAATTTTCTATAAACTTGTGCTTTGGTACTATGACAAATTTTTTTTAGTCTTATATCAGATCTCCCATAACAAATAATTTGAGTTTAATAAACCGATGTACAGTAGCTAAAGCAACTATCTGTGCAGGTGGGGGTTGATATGCTCCAAAATTTTACGTGACTAGTGATAACCCTCATATACCATTATTTATCGTCCATGGTCTCATATTGTTTCCCACAAAGTACAATATGCTCTGATAGTTGTTTTAGCTACTGTACAGTAAAGTACTTACCCTTTAAATTTTTTAAATAATATACTGTTTCCTCATCCCATCTTCTATGAGCAATTATAATGCAGGTGCTACATATGACAGCACCAATCCTGCCTTCAACAATGTTTTTCACCAAAAAATTTGTCAACATTGAAAACAAATACAGAATATTTCACTGTCCAACAATATCCTTATTAATATTCATAAAGTTGCAAATTAACTATTATTCGTGAATGAAACTGTTCCTCAATTTTTGTGATCCAAAGTGATTACCCAAACTAGTTGTGTAAGGGGTCCACCTTTATGCTAAATAAAATCATCTGGTGTTAGCCATATAGAATATCAAAACTGGTATCCCCATAGTGAAAGGTTAAGATTATTACAGTAAATAATACCAAAATTAAGAAAAGTAACTGGAATACTGTTTTCACTTCACTGAAAAAAAAACCACTATGTTGTGCCCAGTGCACCAAATTATTAAAAAAAAATAGAACCCCTGCTATAAAAATTACTCCAGATGTTATATATGTTGGTGTTGGATCACCTTAAACACTGAATGAAGCAAAGATGATTACTTAAAAACTGTCATCCTATATAGTACAAGTAATAGTAACAACTTTACAATATTAAAGCCTCTGTTCAAAGTGCTGTACAGTAATCTAAATGATAAAAGTAACAAACAAATGATCATTGTGGCCTTAGAAGGGTAGCAGAGGTTCCCACACAGCTATGTTTCATAATTACTTGATACTTAGTATTTAAAGTATACTGTACTAGGTAAATAATGGATATTAAATAATAAATTAAAATTATTGGTTCATATGAATTGCTCTGTGTTAAACACATGATCAAGAGGGGAGTAACTGGGCTTTTTCGGCTTGACAGTTTATTTTTGGTGTACATTGCTTAATACTATTGAATAAATAAGGTGCCTGACATAGAAGGAATTCCTTGGAGAGGAGTATATATTGTGGAAGGAAGACTTACTGGAAAGTTTTTGAAGTAGAAAAGTACAGTGGTTCATAATGTGGCATGCTGTATGTATGTAATCCATGGCTTTACTAGACAATATACAGGTAATAGCATTGCCCATTTAATACCATTATTTGTTTATGATTACGGTATATTAAAACCCCTGTAATATTACCTCATGGTGTATTTTAGATAAAAATATAAGATTTGCAAAATGGCAAAGTTTTCACATTCTCAAGCAGTGTCTGCCTTATAGTTTGAGTATACAACATTATACCATACTGGGAATGCTGGGGAGTGTATCACTGTGGCAAGAGCTTTGTTATACAATATTGTACTGGAATTTTCACTGTTCCAGAAGCCGGTGCAATAATTAGCCTGGTACAGTAGTGATGTATTCCTATAATATGAAGTTGTATGCAATCTACCTTATACATGTACAGTACACACAATCAAAAAAGTTTCTATGAACATTAATTCCGATGATTTCCTAAATGACCAATACACCTATGCCGCAATGTAACCACCAAGAACCGAGCTGCAAATTGTTTGCAAGATTAATATTTTTTCTGAATTTGCATATACTGTAGTAACAATTTTTGCTATAGATAAAACAGGAAATGTTGCCACCAAGCAATGTACAGTATGGCATTTTGCAATATTCATTATCTGTGGTATCAGACTGTTTCATGCGAGATGTGCACATATACTTTTTTGACCGCATGTATCTGTCACATTGGGATGGAGAGGATTGTGATTCTATGGTTCAAGCAGAATGCTCCGTACAGCTTCAAATAATACTACCATATTTTATCCATCCATATTTTTGTATAGTACAGTAAGGCTTCCTATGTAGTATCGTAAACAAACCTCAATCATTGAATTTTGTGAAAATCTACATACAACAGTCTGACTTTGAAATACAATCACATCTTACTGTTGAATTCCCAGATATTTTCTGTGGTAGTAAAGGCAGTTCCTCACGCTGACTTCTCATCATGTTCATCTTTAGTGTTAAATGCTAGATTGCACCAGTCAGGAACAGTATCATTTATAATGTACTGGTCACGTGGCAAAGACCGAAGAACAACAGCTTCTGTCCCTCCTAGGATGGCACCTGAAGAAAGATATTTGGTTACATACTGTATTAAACTATCGAACACTAAATAACAGTCATCAGTATTTTCACACCAACTTAAATTAAAAAAAAAAATAAATAAATAAACAATCTTTAATTTCTAAATCTGACGAAACTATAAATCTATGTACTTTAGATCCTTCGGGAATCATTATTCATACCTTTCGTGTTGACCAGTTTTTGCAACTTATTTTCACTATCTGTGATAACAGGTATTATTTGCATACTGCATTTTATATGTACGGTAGTGGAGGAATGAAAGCTTACCTCCCAACCATGCCACATAGTTGTCTTTGGCTGGAGGGTGATGAACCTTGAAGGAATTGATCTGCAGTACATCTGAGAAAGGTGGTGATGTGACCAATGCCCGAACTTCAGACAAAATCCGATGTTTCATGCCCTTCAGACTAGCAGTACCACCAATGAGAACTAAATTCTCCGCAAGAGCACGCCTTGTATCGATGGGACACTGAAAATCCAATTAAAAAAAATTAAAATGAGATGCCATTTCCAGTTATGATAATCAAATAAGACTAAACATTCACCATAGCTGATGAAACAGAATCTTTTACCTCTGAAACTGCTACTGTGATAAATACTGGATTACTAAAATTAAGGGATCACCTGAAGACTCTCCACCCCAACTTATTTCACCCAAAGATATGGGAGGATGAGGGTAGTTAATCTTTAGGTGAAGTAAGCTGGGTTGGAGATTCTTCAGGTGATTTACATTGAGAAACACTTGTTAATGCCATCCTTTCTGCAATTACTGCTTCCCCTTGGCCAAATCCACACTACTCCACTAATTTATTTTTGTAATACAGTACAGTACAGTATATAGTAATACCATGTATTAAGTATCCAAAACAAGTGATTATTCTTTCCCTTCTCATTTTAGTTACCCTAATTACCTATCACTTTGTTCTGGCTATCCTGCATCACTTCATTCTTGTTAGCTACCTTAATTATATTCCAAACACTTAACTTGACTTAACTTGTATACCAATTACAATAAATATGCAAAAAAATATGGAGTCCCAAATATTTTGTTGATAAATGGGAAGATAAATGTAGGAGCAATTAACTAGGACAGATGGGTGCTAATAAAATATACTGTATATGTACACCTCCAGTGTAAAGGAGTGTAAAGTTTATTCATACCTTCATAAGAGAGTTAAGTATCATGGAAGGGACACTGAGCATGTCTTCATCTCGTTCAAAGAGAATTTCTGTTACCATTTCTCTCACAGAGCCAGGAAGGGTAAGGATGCGGCTGCCAGACATAGGGTATTGAACACTTGGTGGAGGAGGTGGGGGCTCCACAGCTCTGTCGTATTTGTTATTTTGTAGGCGTCCACTCCGATCAAGGGAAGTGACAAAACATGTGCGAGCTGTTGAGAAAACTTTTTATAAAAAATGTGGGAGAAAATCTGATTATTTGAGAAATTGATTCTCAAAGCCTGCTTCATAACTGAAGTCAAATGAACAGTCCTGAGAAAAAGAGTTCCTTCCCTAGGAAAGCCAGGTAAAATCAGAGGTTGCACATGTCTGCACAATGTACCAGTAAGTGTGGTACATTCTCTCATAGGTGTACATTTGAGTTGTATTTGGAAGAAAAATAATCCACATATAATAACTAAGGACAAGAGGATAAAACTACAACTTCACAAACTGTTTACCTCAAAGAATGATTTGTAATCTAAATAAGATCTTGGGATAGCTGAGAGGAGAAACCAACCCCTAACAAGCCACAAAGGTTCATCATAGAACAATCCTTTGGAACAGTAAGAGCAGTGCACAGAACCAACAAGAAATCTGATCCCATCCAATCCACAGAACATCTATGACTGGTAATATCTATACAGACCTACCAATCACTAGGCAAAGGAATCAAAGACTGGCGATTTATGTTCAGCCACCAGAAATGAAAGCGGATTTACAGGCTAAGCTGGCTTCCTGAACCAGTCTCCACAATGTTTATTTTTTGTCAGTGTCCTCCACCCTCAGCCCAATGCTGTACTGTAGATGTTGTTTTACAGCCATATCCCTCCACCTTAATTTCTGCTTTCCTCTAGATCTCTCTCCAGGATCTCTGGATTGCCGCCACCTCCTCACACCATACCACTTGGCCAAACCATCATAGACTTGCCTCTCTCTGTTTAATCCCCCCTGTAATTTCCACAGACAATAATGTCACATTGTCAAACTTTTCCTCCTGTATCTATTCGCCTATCCACACTTCCATTAACAGATCCAGCAGCCACTCTTCCTTATCCTTGAACACCTTCACCAGCTCCACTGCTATTTCCAATGATCCACAAGCCTTCCCAATCTTGATCCTATTGAAAGCCATCTACACCATCTCATACTGGATATCCATCACTGATCTCTCTATTGCTACCATTTCTGTAATACCAGTAGTTTGACTCTTGCTTTCCACATTCAGCAGTCCTTAACAAAACTCTCCACTGACTACTATTAATATTTTATTTTTTGTACTGTATAGTGTAGTGTTCCAGTCTTCATTTCACACTGCAACCATTCTTCCTAGGTCCTGCTTTTTCATCAACCTCACCTTTACAACCCCATATGTAGATGGTTTCTCTGCCTCTGGTGTCTTCTTTGTGTCATGCCACTCCTGCGTCACTTCCTACCTCACTCTACCTAATGTTCTCATATCAGTGACTAAATGAGGTGATATGGATACTCTGACTTTATGGGATGAAAGAAATGTACTAAATCTCACAACAGAGTAAATGTGGTGAAACCGTTTGTACCAAGATTTACAACAATGACCGAAGATGTGGTGAAACAGGTGCATTACGGTAAGCCTTATAAGATAACATTAATTAATAGCTGCTGGATATTTAATTATGCTGATCTTACATTAAAAACAAAGTTAATCATGATTTACAATTACGTACAGTACTTTAAAGATTTCATAACTATATACTTTGTTTGTGTATGGATCAACTTTAACAAAAGAACACGTAACAGTGTAACACACAGATGAGATAAAATAAAAATATGAATATCCTAGTCAAAGAGAGTGGATGAAACAAGAATGAGAAATTGGAGAAGATATCCAGTAAGTGATCACAGCCAAAAGTTCCATCAATGGTAACTGTACCTTTAATATCTTCTAAGACCTTATCTGACAACTGCTCAACAACTGCAGATAGTCTCTGCTCTTTTCCATCTTCTCCTACAGTCAAGGCACGGTCTAATAACAGCTCACACAACGAACTGTAAGTGAATATTAATGTGAATATTGACACAAGCATCTCTCATACAGAAACACAACTTTGTATTGTTTTAAAACCACAGTCAAAGATCCAGAGCCTTATTTATTTCAATTTGATATCGCCATTGTGATGTCTAACACAGAACAATAACAAACAAACAAATGACATGACTTGCCAAAGTGGGTTGGCACAAATGGAATTCATTAAAAATAAATACAGTAGAGTATTTGTTAACTTAAAGCATGAAAATTTCAAAAGGAATCGTTTGGTATTTTCAATCTATATACAGTAGACTTTTAAATATTGTATTTATGAAAATTATTTAAAACTTTTTAATCATGGTGATGTAAATTAGAACACTGCTTTCGTCAATTACTGAATAAGGTTTGCCATAAAGCTTGCTGCAAAAAGCAAAAGAAATCCAACAATTCCAGTTATTCAACTACCCCAATTTGATGTTTATACCTGTGAATAGCTTTTCCTCCTAAAGGTAAAGCCTGCCAAGCACTGAGGATTGGCACACTCTCATATATAGGCACAACTGTGGTCTCGTTGTATCCAAGGTCTACTACTAGACCAGTGTTCATTCCTAGAGTCATCAGTGATACTAGATGGGATGGAACAAACAGCAATGACAACACCTGCAACAACAATCATAATATAACCATAAGATTCCCAAATATTATTATTTAACATTAATCTGTATTTTACCTACTATTACAGCACTTAAGAATTTATGATGAAAAATTTCCACCCTTAGAAAATTAGTAGTGAAAATACTGTGACAAAATATTAAGAAGTTGGCTTAAGATACTTGAACTGCCCAGTGAAGTGTAACTGGCCATAAATAAAGGATTGAACCTGAAATCCCATTTTATGGCTCGGATACCCCTCTTCCTTATTGGGGTTTGTGTGAAACTCTGCCAGATTAAATGGGGGACTGACACGTGGAAGACCAGTATAGTTGTCTTGAAAGAATGAGAAGGTAAGCACAAGCTTATGTAATTTCATGTGTTTGTTTAATCTCTTCCCTATGCTGTCCAAGAAAGGAATACCTCTTTTTCCAAGTAACCTTTGTTAGGACTATAGTTGCTGTGGGAGTGGCTTACTAATTATTTAGTACCAGTTAATAAGGTAAGGTCTCCTGGGTGTGACTCTAGAGAAATGGCTTAAAGTAAGTAAAATAAGCATTTATACTACTGTAATTCCAACACCTAATACCTAGCTTGATTTTTATATGGGATTTAAGAAACAATCCTTCATTTCCACTTGGCTCTGACCCTGAGGATAAGGTAAGCTCTGCCAGGTTGTGTTCTGGCAGGTAATCTCATAGGTTATTTGACAAATGGCCTGCAAGCCATAAATTTAAAATGAAGAATGCTTATAAATGGATTCAAATGTTTCATAAGATGCTTTCTATATTTGGTAATATTGTAGTATAAATGAAGAAAAAAAAGATTACTATGAGGTACAGGGTATATATTAAACAACTTTTATAATTAGCATAAAGTAATCCAACAAACATCATAACAAATATCAGCATAGATGAAATTATGACACTATACCTCATAATGGCGGAAAAAAACCTTGGCTATAGCATTGCGCACACTGCTTGGACCAAGCAAATTCTCTACTACCACCACACGTCTGTCTTTGGGGTTCACAAGAAGGTTTCTGCAACAAAAAAAAGAGAAACAGGGACAGTTTCAAAGAATTCTTATTACCCTACTCATTAGACTGCCCTATCATCTGTAGATCAAATGCTAAAAGGGAAAGCAGAACAGGAGTAGAGTAGTTCAATATTTTCAAAAGAGATTACAATAATAAAGAAATGAAATCATAACTCTTCTGCATTACAATCAAGCAATAAAAGATGTTAACCCGTCTATCTAAATGTATCCAATAAGTCAACCTCCAATATCCAAAGTGGCAGCTTCTGCATCCTCCTCTATGCTTCCCTTACCTTGTACAACTCCAGACACTACTCCAAGTTTACACCAAGTTTTCCTCATCTTCCTATCTAGTTTGCTTACTTATACCGTATCATCTTATTCACCTTTCCCTTACTGATCAATGATCCATCAATTTTTTTTTTAAATCAAAGTGCAAAAGGAATTTTGGCATGTGAACCAGCATCAAGGTACAGTACTGTTTAACTACTGTAACTTTCATATATTTACTTGATTCTTCAGTATTATGATGACAATTATCATGTATAGGGTACTGTATTACTGTACAATGCTTATTTAGGCATTTATTGAAGGAAGATCATTCAAAGAGCAATTTTATGGCATTTGCAAATATTACAAACTGGAGCTTGTCTGGAATCTATCCCATGTTAATAACAAGGGATACATGTGTATACATACCAGTACAGTATATACTGTATATATATTGTACAGTAAACCCTTGATATTTGCAGTTTCTGGATTTGTGAGCTTCATCTATTTGCAATTTAGTCCAATTCCCAATTTATGGCCCCTAAACTCTAGCATTTGTAAATCTTATAGGGGTTGAAATGCATGTTATGTTACTAAAATAGTACTCACCTGAAATAAAGTTTGTGGATGAAGTCTACCAGATGGTGTCTCAATTCCTCATCATCTTTAGCCTCAAACACTGGCACAATCTTCCCAGTCTCTCGGCACTTAACTTCAGATTTTGTTATTACACGTGGTCCAGTTTCTCCAGCAAACCCAGCTCTGAAATTAATATAGGGTGTGATACAAAGAATAGTCTAAGACTGTGAAGCCCCTCTTTATGGCCGGAGATAAATAAAGATGTGAGCTGTGAAACTCACTCACCTTGAGATATGGTGCCCAAAATGCTATCCAACTCCAGTAATATGGAAATGCTGATGGTCTCGGTCAAGTTAAGTGATGTAGGTATGAGCTCCATACCTCATTACATTCTATAAAATGAGTAAAGGATCTAAGGTGGGTAGGCTTAGTTTATTTGAGGGCAAAATAAAATTATATTAAACATAAATGCCGGTACAGAACACACCCGACAGGAACCAACACTTATGTGAAGACTGTGGTCAAACGTTAGTAACATGGAGAAAATTTTGGATATTCAGTGACCCAAACCATCAGGCGTCAAGTGTTGGCAACCACAGAACAGTAATGAGGGATGGTCAAACCTGGAAACCAATTCACACCTTTCAATTGGACTGAACATTTTACTAACTTCGTATAAGATGATCCAAAGTCAATAATCACGGTGATATTCTTCTCGTTGATTAGCCCTATACCACCCAAACCTTCGTATAGAGGCATTATGGCTGTAAATTATGTTTTAAAACACTACAATTTAGCAAAAACAGACACAGATCTGTCTCAGCCCCGCCCGTCTGTGTTTACATCTCACCAACCCTCCCAGGATGACGTCATTCCTCTCATAATTTGTAGGAGGAGGAATATTAATAAAACTCGAGAAATATTCCACCAACATAATATTAATATCACTGAAATTTTTATATATTTAACAAAAACCTATATTTTATTGACATGTAACGATATATATACGAGAATCATTGGATAATATATATATATAAGAAATTTTTGTGAAGTATTTACGAAAAATAATTATAAATAAAATAATAATTTAATTAATTAAATCATAAATTGTGCAAAATCTGAACACATAATTTGTAATGAAGAGTTATTGGTAAAAGTTAATTATATTGTGAACGGGAGATGTTATTATCTTGGTCCATCTGACTGTGAGTGCTCCACCTCTCAACCAAGACATATACTGTATCTGTATTACTTACTCCTGACGGTAAGGGACTGGGGAAGGAGAGGGATTCTACATAACGTACACATACAGATCTGTAATTTACTTTAAATACAGTGGATGGTATGGTGGTGACACTACGTTAGAGTATACATAAGATTCACGAGATTATATACATTGACACACCTAATTACTATTTCAGGTGATTAGTGGGATGCCTTATTTGCGAAACCTCTTCTCTTAGCCTGCAAGTTTCACTATTACCGAAAATAATAATTAAATCACTGTGCGTTATCACGATTGAAAGGAATATTAGGTCATTTAATGATAGTAGCCAGGTTTCGATTTTTCCTTAAAAGGATACGTTTTTCACACAGTTCAGACAATTCTAAGACACTTTTCTTCAATGGAGTTTCCGTCGGAAATTTGTATTTGTCGAGTATTTTAATAGATCAAATTACCAACTATTATTTGTTTAAATTGGGCAGTGGGCAGGGCTTTGAAGTAGTGGGAAAATGTGGGGTAAAATACTTAACAAACAGATCTTTGAAAACCTGACCTAACGTTTCCTAACCTTTAAAAATCCTAAAACTATACAAAGCTTATTTCATGTTTTTGGATTTTAGTATGTGTTGTTTTCGGTGTTCAGATAGGAGGGATTCATAAACAAGTTATTCTTAACATTTTTACAAGTTAGGGAACATTAGGTCAGGTATTCAAAGATTTTTTTGGTGTTGTTTGGGGTGAATTTATAGTCTTGCACCGGTCTTTCTTTCGCTGTTATTAATATGTATTTCGTAATGTTTAGACATTTTTCTAATATGATATTTCCACCGAAAATTAACGATAACCGAGATATTAATTTTTCAATATTATTACATTCACTCAGTCACAAGTTTGGACAAAGTCTTGATATAGCAATGGACACTTGCACAGAGGCATGATATAGTGATGGTCAGAGGCATAATACAGTGATGGACTGAGACATGATAAACCCTGTAGTGATGGACAGAGGCATGATGTACCCTGGAGTGATGGACAGAGGCATGATGTACCCTGGAGTGATGGACTGAGACATGATAAACCCTGTAGTGATGGACAGAGGCATGATGTACCCTATAGTGATGGACAGAGGTATGATATAGTGATGAACAGAGTCATGATATACCCTGTAGTGATGGACAGAGACATGATATAACTTAAAGTGATGGACAAAGGTATGGTAGAGTGATAGTCAGAGGCATGGTATAGTGATGGAAAGAATCATGATATACTGATTGGCAGAAGCATGATATAGTAATGGACAGAAGCATGATATTACTCATGGAGATAGACAGAAACATGATATAGTAATGGACAGAATTCCTGATTATCACGAAAAGGACAAATATAATATACAGGTAGTTTTACTTGGGGTTCTTTCGTCCAATTGTCATTTTTATTATGTGCCGCC
Organism: Homarus americanus; assembly: GCF_018991925.1. Classification (NCBI taxonomy): domain Eukaryota; kingdom Metazoa; phylum Arthropoda; class Malacostraca; order Decapoda; family Nephropidae; genus Homarus; species Homarus americanus. Next base: position 799,131 of record NW_024735011.1, read on the forward strand.
AGATCACTTGAAGACTTGGCTCCCTAGCCTATATCACCTGATGATTAAACACCCAGCAATTGTGTGTAAATGAAGCAGAAAGTCAGATCAGCAACCTGGGACTTGGTCACAATTTTCGTGATATCATATGGCAGCAGGGTTTACCATTAGACAATACATTATGCTTCCAATATCTTCCCAGGCAGTAGTATCTCCCTGTTTGGTAACTGCCAACTACCTAGTGTCTGGTAAAATACCTGTAAAAGAGAGTAGAGTGAAGCAACATTGTGGCGAAGAGAAAGGGAATAAAGATTATCAACTAAATGAGGAGAGCTAATAAGACGAAATGCCTTTGATTCCACCAGAACTAACATTTGGGCAGAAGAAGAGCCACCCCAGGTATGAGAGCAGTACTCCAAGTTAGGATGAACGAATCCCTTATATATTTGAAGCAACTGCTCAGGAGTGGAGTAGCTACAGCACCTGTACAGCATTTCCAGCTTTCTTTTAAGTTCTTTTAGTTTTCTTTTTGCAAGTTTTGTATAAAAGACAATTCCATTCCTTAGAAAGAATGAGGTGATTGTGTAAAATGTTATATATGTTCCTCTTTGTGTAACACTTTATACTTTAGTAGGTAGTGATAAATTACCTAAGTTTGAGCAGTGTTGGCAAGCCATTGGTGCTGAGGAGGCGAGAGTCAAGTAACCTGTGGATCCATTTTATCTTATCATTACACAATGTCCTTATGTCTGCTGTCTCTTTTGTAGGTAAGTTACCCCCTTGGTTGTGGTTACAAGCTTACACCTATCACAAGGTGGCGCATGTGGTAAATTTTACACACACCTGCTAATTGTACCTTGGCATAATTATGGTATTTCATTGCTAATGATATTAGTTGTATAAATATTGCTTTATGTACACATTTGTCACAATGTTGTTGAATTAAAGGTGCTGCAAATATGTGTCAGTTTAGTAAGTGTTGTATCAAAGGAAACTGTTTCAATGCTTCTTGTGTGTACTGTATTTGAACATGCACTATACTGTACTCGTATAGTCGGAACCATTAGGACATGTTAACATTTCATAATGGCTAATAATCAGATTCTTAAGCCTTATCAGTCATGGGTTTGAGAACAGCACGTATACTGTATATATTCAGCTCAACTTAATGTGCGAGTGAAATGCCTATATTTGTACTCTGTACACACGCTTGTGGTGACAAGTTTATGACATACAGAGACATCTGTTTAATATTGTTATGCATTTTCATAGATTTAAGTTATTTCATAATGACCAAAAATAGGGTTATGCTGCATGCAATATGGTTACATAATACATATGACGATATAAAAAAACAAGCAAACATCATGAGAGAAAGGGAAGTTACTTCATTTTGTCTTATCCACCTCCCTACTGTGGACTTCCCGATAATTGCACCTCATGTGTCCTTTGTGGTTTTGGCCTTTGATCCTGTGGGTGATTCATGTGGCTACCAGTCACACCTATCAAGTCATCTTCAAATAACTGAATGAATCCTTGACTCCATATTTGTATCTTATAGTGTGGATGAATGGATGATAATTGTTCTTAACATTCTTGAATCTGGTTTCACTAGTCAGCTCTGAGAGTATGTGAGATACTAGTACCACAGGAGGCACCAGACATTGGTTGATCATGTTCCCTGTGATTTCCACAGATAACAATAAAGAAATGTGTAGTGAAGAGGAGTTGCAGCATCACTTCTTTTCTTATAGACCTTCCCTTTTTTAGTAAGTGGAATAACTTTTGTTATGTTGTACATCCTTCTCCCACTTCTATGACTTGCTGCAGTTATGACAGCTGCCTGACACAGGGTACCTGACCAGATTGAGGATAGATCCTGTAAGGTAATCAGTTGGGGACTAAGTTTTCTGGGTTGATCCTGCTCCAAGATAGATATGCTGAATTTGAATTGGTTGGAAGAGTGTTGCTTGCTTACAGAGTTCTGATGGGAAAATATCGCACTCACTGCTTAGATGCCTAGAATAAAATAATGAAATAATGAAAGGCCAGAAAAACATAATTACTAACAAACTAAGAGTTTCAATAAATGCCTGAAATGTTACTCAAGTAAAATAAAATTACTGTACCAGGAAAAAAGCTATTTTAAAGTACTGTAATATATACAGTATACGTACATTACAGGTATTCAAAAAAGGTGTTGGCTCAGTAACTGTCCAGCTTTGCTGTTAAAATATTGACACTAAACATATCACAATGAGATCTTTATAGGTTATTTCCTAGCCAGTTAAATGTACTGTACCATATAATTGAAATGAGAGTTTGTAAAGAAAAGTGTACAGAGGGGCATGGCAGGCAGGTGGTGGACGAATTAAGGAACATCAATTGTTGAAATATTCCTCTACCTGAGACTCGATAAAGAAAACACTGTTTGGAAAATGAGAAAAGGATTAAATATCTCTCATTCTAAGCTAATTTTTCTAACATAAAACAATTGGAATACACATACACTAGATGTTCATAAAAATACATTTAATTGGGCGAGTGTTAGTTCTTTTGGTGTTGGTTGGGCGGATATCGATAACAACCTGGGGAGATGGCTGAGCCAATCAGTGCCACACTGGGGGCCCTGTGTCACAGCCACACCGTTCTTCCTTCTCCTCTTCAGCACTCACCCACTACACGCCCCTTCAAATACAGGTACATCTAATTTTCCTGATGCTGGTGATGACCTGGGCTCTTGGGATGTCATTCATTCTCTTTTACAGACTCTGGTGATAATTTTCACCATAGAAGAGGGATTTTTGCGCACATGTCGAGGTCATCACTAATATCTTCATTATAAGTGAAACCTTGGAAAAATACTCTAATGCACCATGTAAATTGAGGGATTTACTGTAATATCAAATTTTTTGTACTGTACTGTATACCAATTGCATTGTCTTAACTGTGTGTTTATCCTGATACTGTATTTTGTTTGTGATTTAGTTTCTCTATGTAAATGATGGTAATCCAAGCTTTATCATGGTAGAGAGAGAATGAAAATTGTGGTTGATAAATCACATGTTAGTGTTTTATGGTAAGTTTATTTTAGTATGTGGCTTGTACTATTGTTATCTTGTTATCTTGACAACCTTTATCAGTGACCAGCCTGAATAGTGGGAGATTGTATTACAAGGTCAATAAGTTTATACAATTACAGTACAGTGATAATTATGGTTTTTATCTGGTGTTTGCTTCTTTGCCATTGAATGGTATCCAAAAGCAACTTAGCTCAGCCAGATATTACATTATTGATTTTTTGGTTCTTGTTCATAAATCCAGTACGTACATTGTATGTAGCTGGGTTGATCTGGATTTGAAATTTTGTGTCTGTATCTATTATTCACACAGTTTTCTGACAAATGCATTCCTCCATAGAAATATTTGGGGTGACAGTAGGAAATTGAAATGCTTATAAGTGTAATACAGCTACACCTGTATTAACTCATTAAATTTTGTCTCTTGAGTTTATAAGCCTTAGGGTAATTGAGTAAAATACCACAGGATGTGCTTCTCTTCACTTGGCCTTCCTTAAAACTTATATATACAGTGCCGTATCTGTCCTCTGAATTTTACTCTTTTCTTGGTAACGTGGATGCTTTCTTGCTGCTTTTGTAGTCTTATGAGATGTTTTTCTTTCTACAGACAAAAATGGAAGTTTCCCATAAATATCTTGTGATGGCTCAGGAGTATGTCAATGAATTATGTGAAGGTAAACCAGCTTGGGAGATTATCTTGAGGACAGCAGGAGCGACCATCCTACTAGCGTGGGCTAAAAACTTTCTCTTTAAAGATGAAAGTACGGTATTTATTTTGCAACTGTTATTTCCTTTCTCTATTCAAACTTTACTTCCCCTACACAAACTTGATGCTTACTACTTTAGTGTGTAATTTTTGGATAGTAGCAATATTTTGATGATTATAGTTTACCCAGCTGAAAAGTAGGAATATGATTATTGGACATACTGTACTGTACCTTAGTGTATATAGATAGTATTTATTGATTTATTTCATATATATATATATATATATATATATATATATATATATATATATATATATATATATATATATATATATATATATATATGCTGATAACCACAATGCTGATATATATATTTGTTTTTCAGCTCTCTTTGAAAGGGGAAAAAAGACAGTGTTCAAGTTGGCTAGAAAGGTTCCAACAGTGAAAGCCAAAATTGAGGAGGAAATAGAAAAGGTTTGTGATTTTAAAGTTTGTTTTGAACCTTTAGTTGGAGCAGTGAGTAAAGCAAGATTAGACCAGAAAGGTTTCAGCCAGTCTAGAAAGTTATTTTTATAGTATTGTACAGTACTGTACTCTACTTTTATGTGCACTTTTTATAAGTCACAGTTCCACCCAAACTTAAACCTTGGTGTTGCAGCTGTCCATCTTTAAAACATTATGTAAACATTAACCCCTTTACCATGAGGATGCCATTCTTAATATTTTATTTGTTTACCACCAGACAATTTTATTCAGCAGAGAAGGGACCCCATGCACAAGAGTTAAGCTTTAGCTGTTAAAGTTAGTGGTATACCCACATAAATGTTTTTATATCTTAACCTGTTTTGTATTGCACATGTACAGTCCTGAACAAAAGACATATTACCTCTTCTGCTGCTCCACGAACTCTGAGATTCAGATTCATGAATCCGAAACATCCATGGACAAAACAATGCATCAGTTTTTATTGCTTCGGGTTCACGAGTCTGAATCTCTGGGTTTGTGGAGCTGCAGGAGAGGTTATAGGTCTTTTGTTCTGGACTGTTCATATAACTTTCATGCAGGTGTAAACGAAATGAGGTCCATGAATTCAAAACTGGAATGCTGTTGGGCAATATTGTTATTTTATTGGTTTTACCATTTGTTCTTTCATCTAGAATATTTTTGGCCCCATTACCTTGCCCCACAAATTAAAAACAAATCCAAAATGAAAAATCATGGTAGGCAACAGGGATCTTAAGCAAAAGGAAATTTTTATACATAAAGTAGGCAATAAAATGAGCTGTGATGGTTGATGTACCTAACGAATTAAAACATGATTAGGTCAACCAAAAACAGTGTTTCATAATCAAAGATATCTGATAAAAAGGTACATTAAGCTCGGTTTGAGAAATTTGCTGGTGAAATGCTATGTATGGCCACTACTGTTGTATGGATCATAAATGTGGATACCTTCAGATAATACCAGAAGAAGTTTAGAGGCCTCTTAAATGTGGTATTATAGGAGAATGGTAAAAAACAATTTACACTAACAGGAAAACAATTGAAGACATTCTAAGATTGGCAAAAACATCAAGAGAAATATAAAATTAAAGAATAAGGAAAATGTTATACAGGTACAGGACTGTACTGTACTTTGGTTATAGTTAAGGGAAGAAGGGATAATAGGAAAAATATTAGGGGCAAAAGTTCAGGGTAGAAGGGCCAGGGAAATGCAGGGACTACGACGGATGAATTAAATTAAATGCCGTGTCCCCAGAGAGATAAAAAATCTGAGAGGTTTATGTGTGAAATAAATCTTTCTGGTGAGGTTTCATTATCTAACCTCTGACCCACAAACATTTTTTTTTAATTTCAACTCGTAGATTTCTCTTTCCATGGAATTTTGATGAACTGTACTTTGGTAAATTTCAGACAGCTAGATAGGCATTTAATACCAATTATGTGTATGACTCAGATGCCATTAAAAACCAGCCTGAGAAATGAAAAGTGTAACAGGATTCCTGAAGTATGTGTTGAAAATATATAAGTGGTCATCCCTGAGATTTTGAAGGATACAAGGGTTAAAACACAGATAATTGGATGGGATAGTTTCCCATTGAATCTCGAGTTTGTGTTTACAGTACCATTTTACTGACATATTAAAAAGTATGAATACTACAGTACTGTACTGTAATTGTTGTCAAAATTATTGATAGAAAAAAACTTCCACACTGTGTTTCTAAATTCTTCATAATAATTTATGCCTCTTGTGTCAGGTATCAGTTTCGATGACACATGATCTAAACCAAGCCATCGATAATGCTCCGTATTTAACCAAGTTGCCAGAGAAAGGCTGGGGCTCTGAGCGAATTATGGATGAGGCCACCAAGTATACACAGTATGGTAAGGATACCAACAGTTACTTAAGAAGAGATATTGATATTGTTGAGGGACTTTGATTATCTCATATTAATTGCAGTTGGAAGCATATTTTTTTATAGCATGTATTGCAGTTCTTTTAATCTTAATGTATGGTACATATTATAATTAAATAGAATAATTTTTTACTTTCGTTTGCTTGCTCCCGTTTTTTTCATGACCAATGAGACATTAGCAAGTAACTTGTGAAATCCTTAGTACTAAAACACCCTTTGGCAGAACATGCCCATTACCAAAGGATCAGGACATTTTCAATTACATGGCACACTGTTCAGACTGATAAGGCTGGGTAATGTTTTTACTGCAAGCAGTATGTTTTTGGCTCATTGAATCATAGTAAAAAATTTGACCGCATTTTATATTGTGTTAGTTAACTTAGGGTTTGGTGAGACATTATGTCATGGCCATAATATTAATAATTGGAATTATGTTCACAGGGTTATATTTTATGACATTATCACAATTTTATCACATAACTGGGACTGTACTTCTCTTAAATGACATAAAACCTATAGGAAGCATCATTCAACTGAAACTGCTTCATGAAAAATTCATAACAATTTGGTAATAAACACTTGCACAGGAATGTCCTCCCTTCTGGTCTTGCTGGATCTCTCTGCAGCTTTTGCCATGATGGACCATACTTTTTTAACTTTTATCTTTTATCCTCTTCGCCACTGATCGGCTTGTTAGGCGCTTGGGCGATCGGTCATGTCTCTATTATGCACTGTTAGCAAATACTGGGCATGCACTGGCTCCTGAATATATCGGAACCTGCTCCAGTATTGGTCAAGTCTGGCCTTGAATGAGCTCACACTCGGTGTCGTCACAATGTTCTCTGGCAGATTGTTCAAGAGTTCACAATTTTCACTACGAAAAAGTTTGCCGTCACAGTTTTTTGGACTTGTGGCTTCTTCAACCTTGAGCTGTGACCTCTTGTGTGGCAGATGTCTGCCAGTTCCAGGTATGTACATTCGACCAAGTAGTGCCCCCTGAGATGTCTGTAGTATAAGCTAGGTAGTTGCAGGAGCTCCAATCTCTCTGGGTAATTGAAGCTCCGTAGAGCAGGCACCAGTCTAGTGGCCCTCCTTTGGATATTTTCAATCAATTGACAGTCTCTAGCATACCTCAGTGAGCAAATGGGGTGACAGTACTCCAGACGGGGACGCACCTCACTCTTGAAGTTATAGCAAAGCACAGATTTTGTTGTTTTGTTTCTGATTATTTTGAGAGGTTTTTTCCATTATTATATATTTGTATGTGTCTTGTGTGCAGTGGTGGGTAAGGTTCCGCTAACCGCTAATTAGCGAAGCTAACTTTCTCGTTAGCGGATTACCATTTTCGCTAACTTTGGAAACCATTTGCGGACCAATTAGCTTCCACTAAATTTAGTTCCGCTAACAAAATTTATACATGTTTGTTCCTATCTGTTCTAAGCGTGTGACGCCGCGACGAGTGTCTCCAACAGCCAGTCAGGCATGCTTGGCTGACTGCGTGTTAGTACGTGCAAAGATATCTTTAGGGCCAAGAGAGCCACCTTGTCAAATGGCAGCTTTGAGAGGCTGATGTTTATGAAGGGCTACCAACATCACGTCAAGGCGATGGAGAAGGCCCAGCCACTGCAGCCGGAGTGAATGGAATATTTCGAATATTAAAGTTTAATTAGCATTGAAAAGCCCTAAAAATACTCCAAGCCTCATTAAGGCCACTAATTACCCCCCCCCCCATCGAAATGAGGATCATATATTTGCAATCAGCATGCTCAAGAGTACATATACTGAGATTTTCAGCAAAATCAAATTTTTAGCCAAAAACATAAGTAATTTTTTTACCAAAATATACTTTTCTCTCGGAATTGGAATTTGAGGGGTTTCACCAATTAATTATTTCCAGAAGAACACAAAAACACCAAAATCTCACCTGGGAAACCCATAGTTGGCTAGTAATTAGCATTGAAAAAATC
>NW_024735012.1:0-1114 GCF_018991925.1 Homarus americanus
CCCAGTATGCGACCCTGTATCACTCAGCTAGCTTCACTTTACCCCCGGTACATCCATAAAGCGGAAGGGAGTGAACCAATCAGACCTTGTACAGTTGAGAGAAGCTTTAGCTTCCCGTTAGCAAGAGGGTTTCACTAAGCTGCTTGAAACATGTGGTATTGTGAGCCGAGGTAGAGGAAAGCTGATGACCCCAACGATCGTCCCGTCGTCAGCTGGGCACCCAGACGGCTAGATTCCCTCAAGAGATCCTTTGATACCCCGCTAAACAGTGACAGGCCTACACTGATCGGTCCAATGGCGACAATCGCCACCCTCAATCATCAACGGCAGTCTCAAACGGCAGTCAATCTCTCGCAGTCAAGTGGGTTCTGGCGGAAACCCTGAAATGAACTCACTGTTAGCTCTAGTTAACTTTATCACTGCCCTATCTAAACCCTGTCTGAGATTGAATGAGACTTACTTGTTATACTGCAATAGCGCAGCACAGGTGACTAGACCACGTGACTATTTCTGTGGACGGACGCGCAGGGATGTCCTGTAGGTCCAATCGCTTTCACGTGACTGAGGACCAGCCAGCGTCGCGTATCTCCAAGGTGCTAGCTTAGGCGTACGTGACATATTTTCCCGCGTAACTAATAACTCCTTGGGACACCCGTGACATTATTCAGACTGATAAACGATCTATAATAATTTCAAATTCAATAATAGTCCCTTAACTTCATGAATCGCATCATTATTAATTCGGCAAATTACATTTAATATCACTTAGGCCTAGTTCCACAACCTCTCGCTATGTGCAGGGAGCGCTCTCTTCCCTCCGACGACCTTGAAAGCTCAATATCGCCAATGGCGCGGTGTTTGAAATTACTCTGAAATTTCTGAATATTATATATATATATATATATATATATATATATATATATATATATATATATATATATATATATATATATATATATATATATATATATATATATATATGTGTGTGTGTGTGCGTGTGTTACTAAATTAGCCTCAAATAAGGTTAGGTAGCCGCACCCGAATTGACAAGATGTACCAGCGTGGGAGGGCCGAGCCAAGGGTAATGGGGTTAAAGTTAGGGCAATCAATTAAT
>NW_024735013.1:0-7500 GCF_018991925.1 Homarus americanus
TATGGTTGAAATGGGATGGAAGGTAGACTACGTTGGTGACCCATATCCAGCCGGGTGGGGAGGACCACTGCTCGATGTACGTGCAACTTGTATATAATTTCAGCTCCACACACACACACACTTAATATCTTAATGCATTTCGTCTACATTTAGTTCCCCTGATCGGTTCGGAAGGTTTGGAGTCAGTAGTGTAAAGCTGTCCTCTTCTGTGCCTCAGCCAGTGATATTGGTACTAGGACAAGCTGTTTAACATCATGCTCTTGTGTCTGTTTCAGAGACTCGAGTGGCATGTCATGTGCCGTGGGAATAGTTAAAGGGATCAGGTTTTATTCTCACCTCCACGTTCACATCTTAAATAACCCCCAAGTTTGTTATGACTCTTCCTGGACAGTGTATTTTTATCTTCAAATAAGATATGTTATGGTGTATCTCTTGTTAGAGCGAGGAACAAATAATATATTGAATAATGGCAGGTTGAGGACAAGGCGATGTACTGTACAGAACCTAAACAAATAATGTTTTGGAAATATAGTTTTTAACATTCCAGTGCCATAATATCTGAAAAGGTACTCGTTAGCTTTAATAATTTGCCTTACCGTTCACAGGAGGTAAGAGTGCACAATAAAATAACTGCTGTATGTGGCAAAATTCAAAAGCGGATCTCCGCCTTTTATTTACATACTAGGCAACATCTCACACACACACACACACGTATAGATGATCAATGAGAGGAGCCTCGACCCTGAGCCTGACAGAACGTTACAGGTGTACTATTTTAAATCAGAACCGCGGTGAGAGTATATGAGAGTGATTTAGGAAGTTATGTTTATGTTCATATAACATATTTATATGGTTTATGTGTGTGTGTGTCTGTCTGTGTCTGTCTGTCCCAGTCTCTCTGTCTGTCTGTCTGTCTGTAATTAGGTTAGATTAGAATAGTTATTAGTTGGAATAGCTGGGTTAGATTCTTCAAGTGCTCAAAACACTAAGTTATTATCAGCGTAATCCTCCTACACCCCAGCAAAATGATTACAATGGAGACGCTGATTAATGAATGCTTGTGTTGTGATAATAAATTTCCTCTTATTGATTAACGAACTTTAAATAACATGGAACAAGGTTGAGTGATGGTTGTTGAACTGATATAGAAATGTTAAGTGGTAGTAGATATAATTAAAATAAGTCATTGGGTGATAATGTGGTTGTGTAGTACCCAAGTTTGGTTCACTTGTATGTTACTGAAATTTATTCAATCATCAAACAGAATTATTGTTGTTTTTTATGCAAACACACATGCAGGACAAGTACACAAAAGCACACACACACACACTTAATATCTTAATTCATTTCGTCTACATTTAGTTCCCTAAGTCGGTTCCGGTGGGTTTGGAGTCAGTAATTAATAAGCTGTCTCTTTACAATGCCTCCATCAGTGATATTAGTACTAAGGATAAGCTGTTTAACATCATGTGCTCTTGTGTCTGTTTTCAGACTCGAGTGTGGCATATGTACCGTAGGAATAGTTAAAGGGATCAGGTTTTATTCTCACCTCCCGTTCCATACATCTTGGAATAACCCCCAAGTTTCTTATGACTCTTCCTGGACAGTGTATTTTTATCTTCAAATAGGATATGTTATCGTGTATCTCTTGTTAGAACGAGGGAACAAATAATTTATTGAATAATGGCAGGTTGAGGGAGAGGGCGATGTACTGTACAGAACTAAACAAATAATTTTTTTGAAATACATTGTTTTAAACATTCAGTTCCATAATATTCTGACTTGTACTGTTTAACTATAATCTGCCTACGCTACCGTTCACGGGATGAATATGGGTGCACAATAAACTAGCCGCTGTATGTGGTAAAATTCAAAAGCGGATCCCCGCCTTTTTTATTACATACTAGGAAACATCTCACACTCACACACACGTATAGATGATCAGTAAGGAGGAGCCTCGACCTGAGCCCTGACAGAACGTTACAGGTGTACTATTTCGTCAGGCCGCGGTTAGGAAGTATATGAGAGTGATTTTGGAAGTTATATTTATGTTCCATATAACATATTTATGGTTTATGTGTGTGTGTGTGTGTGTGTGTGTGTGTCTGTCTGTCTGTCTGTCTGTAATTATGTTAGCTTATGTTTGGTTAGTTATTAGTTGGAGTAAGTTGTCGTGGAGATTTTTCAGGTTAGGTTAGATTAGATTAGGTTAGGTTGTGTTAGATTAGGTTAGTTATTAGTTGGAGTAAGCTGGAGTTAAGATTCTTCTGGATATACAAAACACTAAAGTTATTATCCAGCGTAATCCTCCCACACACCCCAGCAAAATGATTCACAATGGAGACTGATTAATGAATGCTTGTGTTGTGATAATAATTCCTCTTATTGATTTACGAACTTTAAATAAAATGGAACAAGGCTGAGTGATGGTTGTTGAACTGATATAGAAATGTTAAGTGGTAGTAGATATAGTGTAAAATAAGTCATTGAGTGATACTGTAGTTGTGTAGTACCCAAGTTTGGTTCACTTGTATATTACTGAGGAAATTATTCAATCAGGATTTTTTTTACAAGGATGATTGGTGTACCTGAAGTTGATGATCGTTTTTTGTTTTTGTTTTTTATTATTATAATGGTTGCCCCTCCTGTAATGAGAATGGCCAGGCCCAAGGGCCACCTAGGCGTGAATTTGTTTAAGGTGTTGAAGCTGTCGCCAACACAACAACCACACCCTGAGTTAATGAGCTGAGTGACCCAGTGTCAAGGAATAGTCCGTGGCCAACTGCACTGGCTAACCATTACCCCGTAACACGACGCGCGAATCGATTAACATCCAGGTCCCCAATTACTGTTGGGTAGATAGAGGTAAATGACGCAAAGGAACTTGCTCATGGTCTCACCCTGCCCGGAAATGGAACCCGGGTTCATTGACTTACGAGGCGAGCAAGCTGATAATTACACCGTGTGTCGGCAACGCACACACACACACACACACACACACACACACACACACACACACACACACACACACACACACACACACACACACACACACACACACACACACACACACACACACACACACACACACACACACACACACACACACACACACACTTACTATTACTTCACTGTCACTCCCAGGATCAGTATGACGATCATGCAGGTATGATACAATATGAGTTATTAGGATGTTACTACGCTGGTGAGTTTAAGGTGACTGAAGAAGGCGTCGATGCGATACCGGCAAGAGTTGTTCACATATATTTGCCCATGTAGATGGCTCCATCTAGTGCGGGAGGGGCTGGGGCAGTGTCTTTTCCGGCATGGCGCTTGTCTGCTCGGTTTGCAGTCGGGCTAATTCGAAAGTATTGACACCTTCTCGTGTAGTGCTCCTCCAAGCGTTACGGTGTGGAGTGATCTCGTCTCCCAGGTGAGGGGGTCGATGTGGCACTTTTCCAGGTTTGTCTAGACTATCATATAACGTTCCGTTTCCCACCTGCATTACGTGTATGCTATTCGTTAGGTGACGGTAAGTAGTTGCTTTGGCAGTCTACTGTCGTCCATGCAGATATTTATGGTCAGTCCAACGTAGTTGTTCGCAGATAATGGTAGTCTCGATGCTCCTACAGTTGGTGTCAGCAGAACACTGGCTTTTGTTCTCTTGTCTTCCCCGGCAGACTCGGAGGATGGAAGGTAGACTACGTTGGTGAAAGCTGTTAGAAGTGCCTTGAGGTGCCACTCTTGCATGTGACCCATGTCTCACTGTCGTATAGTAGGGTGGGGAGACCACTGCTCCGATGTACGTGCAACTTGTATATGTTCAGCTCCACACACACGCACACACTTAATATCTTAATTCATTTCGCCTACATTTTAGTTTCCCCTGATCCCGGTTCGGAGGGTTTAGGTGGTAGTGTAGCTGTCCTCTTCTGTGCCTCAGCCAGTGATATTAGTACTAAGGATAGCTGTTTAACATCATGCTCTTGTGTCTGTTCAGACTCGAGTGGCATGTCATGTGCCGTGGGGAATAGTTAAAGGGGGATCAGGTTTTATTCTCACCTCCACATTCACATCTCAGATAACCCCCAAGTTTGTTGCCTTGACTCTTCCTGCTGGACAGTGTATTTTTATCTTCCAATAGGATATGTTATAGTGTATCTCTTATTAGAACGAGGGAACAAATAATATGTTGAATAATGGCAGGTTGAGGGAGAGGGTGATGTACTGTACAGAACTAAACAAATAATGTTTGGAAATACCTTTTTTTTTAACATTCAGTGCCGTAATATTCTGACCTCTACTGTTTAACTATAATCTGCCTACGCTACCGTTCACGGGATGAATATGGGTGCACCATAAACTAGCCGCTGTATGTGGCAAAATTCAAAAGCGGATCCCCGCCTTTTTTATTACATACTAGGAAACATCTCACACAAACACACACACATATAGATGATCAGTAAGGAGGAGCCTCGACCTGAGCCCTGACAGAACGTTACAGGTGAACTATTTCGTCAGGCCGCGGTTAGGAAGTATATGAGAGTGATTTAGGAAGTTATATTTATGTTCCATATAACATATTTATGGTTTATGTGTGTGTGTGTGTGTGTGTGTGTGTGTGTGTGTGTGTGTGTGTGTCTGTCTGTCTGTCTGTCTGTAATTAGGTTAGCTTATGTTTGGTTAGTTATTAGTTGGAGTAAGTTGTAGTGGAGATTTGTCAGGTTAGGTTAGATTAGATTAGGTTGTGTTAGATTAGGTTAGTTATTAGTTGGAGTAAGCTGGAGTTAAGATTCTTCTGGATATACAAAACACTAAAGTTATTATCCAGCGTAATCCTCCCACACACCCCAGCAAAATGATTCCCAATGGAGACTGATTCATGAATGCTTGTGTTGTGATAATAATTCCTCTTATTGATTAACGAACTTTAAATAACATGGAACAAGGTTGAGTGATGGTTGTTGAACTGATATAGAAATGTTAAGTGGTAGTAGATATAGTGTAAAATAAGTCATTGAGTGATACTGTAGTTGTGTAGTACCCAAGTTTGGTTCACTTGTATGTTACTGAGGAAATTATTCAATCAGGATTTTTTTACAAGGATGATTGGTGTACATGAAGTTGATGACTGCTTTTTTTTTTTTTTTTATAATGGTTGCTCCTCCTGTAATGAGAATGGCCAGGCCCAAGGGCCACCTAGGCGTGAATTTGTTTAAGGTGTTAAAGGTGTCGCCAACACAACAACCACACCCTGAGTTAATGAGCTGAGTGACTCAGTGTCAAGGAATAGTCCGTGGCCAACTGCACTGGCTAACCATTACCCAGGAACACGACGCGCGAATCGATTAACATCCAGGTCCCCAATTACTGTTGGGTAGACAGAGGCAAGTGACGTAAAGAAACTTGCTCATGGTCTCACCCTGCACGGAAATGGAACCCGGGTTCGTTCGCTTGCGAGGCGAGCAAGCTGACAATTACACCGTGTGTCGCCAACGTACACACACACACACACACACACACACTACATCCTTGACCACCGAAGGGTCAAGACGTACCTGGCGCTCCTCTCGGAGCAGCCAGGTCAACTGTTAAGTTGGCCCATACCAACCCCCTCCCCTGAACCCTCCTCCCCACCGGAATATCAACAAGTTCTCGCCAGAAGTTACAATTTCATTTAGGAAAGGAACGGAACCAGTGTTAAACAGAGGTGAACAGTGGTGAACAGTGCTTAAGTCAGTGAGAACAACTCAACAGTAACAGTCGTACCCAAGTTAACCTTCACACAGTGAGGTCCCAGGTACCCAGTGATAACGGCCCATGAGACCCAACACCAACCAGCGACGTGTTAATCCGTCTACGTTAGGAAGGCCTGGGACCAAACCTCACTCATATAACACCATCTGTGAGGGAATTACTAAATCACGTCAGGTCCCTCATAACACCATCTGTGAGAGAATTACTACACCACGTCAGGTCCCTAATAACACCATCTCTGAGGGAATTACTACACCACGTGAGGACCCTGATAGCACCATCTGTGAGGGAATTACTACACCACGTGGTCCCTCATAACACCATCTGCGAGGGAATTACTACACCACGTCAGGTCCCTCATAACACCATCTGAGGGAACTACTACATCACGTGAGGTCCCTCCTAACACCATCTGGAAGGGAGTTACTACACTACGTGTTTGCTGTTCAACACGTACACTCCTACATTACTCTGTATGTTCACTGTATGTTCCTTTACCTTTCTCTAATGAAGGCTTTTGTTAAACCACCAATGTATGTAATAAGTCATTTATGTCCAATGTATATTTTCAGCCTTCGGGCTGCAGAACTTTTTCAATAAACCGTTAATTATTATTATATATATTATTATTATTATTATTATTATTATTACATATATATTACATACATATATCCACACACACCTATCCACACACACACACACACACACACACACACACACACACACGCACACACAGCTCACACCATCCACACACACACACACACACACACACACACACACACACACACACACACACACTCACCCACACCACACACACCACACCATCCACACACACACACACAAGGCACACACACACACACACACACACCATCCACACACACACACACACACACACACACACACACACACCATCTACACGCACTCCACACACACACTCCACACATCCACACTCATCCACACACACACACACACACACACACACAGTCACACTCCATCCACACACACATTGGTGTAATACAAGACAAAGAATCTTTCAACACACAAACTCTGACGACAAAAAAAAATCAGAATAATATTACGATCAGAATCTTCCGTAAGAATCACAATTAATTCAGTGATCTGATTCACAGAGGTTTATAAGCGATTTTTTTCCTCGTATCTAGAGACTAAAGAACGTACTTTCCTTAAGCTGAAATGTCGTAAGTCACTCTAGAACTACACAGAGACTCTACCTTAACTGCTTACGTTCACATAACACCAGGTAGGAGGGTTAAATGATGGTGTTATCTATCTCTATTTCTCTATCCATCCATCCATCCATCTATCTTATCCATTCATCCATACATACATACATACTCTCTCTCTCTCTCATTACCAAGACTACTACGACCTACCTTTAAGAACACACACACACACACACACACACACACACACATATATATATATATATATATATATATATATATATATATATATATATATATATATATATATATATATATATATATAATGATGGTATTGTTTCATTCTTCGACGGCTTGATATTTCGGTGAGAAAGAGAGATAGGGAGAAAATGGAGTGAGAGAGTGGGTGAGATAGTGTGTAAGATAGTGAGTGAGAGAGAGATAGAGTGAAAAAGAAAAATGAGAGAGAAATAAAGAGGGAAAGAGACAAAGAGGGAGACAGACAGACAAAGAGTGTGTTTATTCACCATTTTCTCGCCAAGGTATGAACTAAACTGTA